>NW_028232372.1:0-43510 GCF_054491065.1 Syngnathus leptorhynchus | reverse complement strand
ACGCGTTTTAAATTTTATTGCCGAAATCGCTTTTTCTCGCCGAGATAAGCACGTTTTCTGAAATGCCGCTCTCCCGTCACTCTGGTTAAAGTGTTATGAAAAAAAAGGCTGTTGGGGGCTAGGGAGTATCGAGTTGATCATTATACATGAAGAAATAACCAATTTCATCGTTTGGTTTATGTTTTACACGCGTTTTAAATTTTATTGCCGAAATCGCTTTTTCTCGCCGAGATAAGCACGTTTTCTGAAATGCCGCTCTCCCGTCACTCTGGTTAAAGTGTTATGAAAAAAAAGGCTGTTGGGGGCTAGGGAGTATCGAGTTGATCATTATACATGAAGAAATAACCAATTTCATCGTTTGGTTTATGTTTTACACGCGTTTTAAATTTTATTGCCGAAATCGCTTTTTCTCGCCGAGATAAGCACGTTTTCTGAAATGCCGCTCTCCCGTCACTCTGGTTAAAGTGTTATGAAAAAAAAGGCTGTTGGGGGCTAGGGAGTATCGAGTTGATCATTATACATGAAGAAATAACCAATTTCATCGTTTGGTTTATGTTTTACACGCGTTTTAAATTTTATTGCCGAAATCGCTTTTTCTCGCCGAGATAAGCACGTTTTCTGAAATGCCGCTCTCCCGTCACTCTGGTTAAAGTGTTATGAAAAAAAACGCTGTTGGGGGCTAGGGAGTATCGAGTTGATCATTATACATGAAGAAATAACCAATTTCATCGTTTGGTTTATGTTTTACACGCGTTTAAAATTTTATTGCCGAAATCGCTTTTTCTCGCCGAGATAAGCACGTTTTCTGAAATGCCGCTCTCCCGTCACTCTGGTTAAAGTGTTATGAAAAAAAAGGCTGTTGGGGGCTAGGGAGTATCGAGTTGATCATTATACATGAAGAAATAACCAATTTCATCGTTTGGTTTATGTTTTACACGCGTTTTAAATTTTATTGCCGAAATCGCTTTTTCTCGCCGAGATAAGCACGTTTTCTGAAATGCCGCTCTCCCGTCACTCTGGTTAAAGCGTTATGAAAAAAAAGGCTGTTGGGGGCTAGGGAGTATCGAGTTGATCATTATACATGAAGAAATAACCAATTTCATCGTTTGGTTTATGTTTTACACGCGTTTTAAATTTTATTGCCGAAATCGCTTTTTCTCGCCGAGATAAGCACGTTTTCTGAAATGCCGCTCTCCCGTCACTCTGGTTAAAGCGTTATGAAAAAAAAGGCTTTTGGGGGCTAGGGAGTATCGAGTTGATCATTATACATGAAGAAATAACCAATTTCTTCGTTTGGTTTATGTTTTACACGCGTTTTAAATTTTATTGCCGAAATCGCTTTTTCTCGCCGAGATAAGCACGTTTTCTGAAATGCCGCTCTCCCGTCACTCTGGTTAAAGTGTTATGAAAAAAAAGGCTGTTGGGGGCTAGGGAGTATCGAGTTGATCATTATACATGAAGAAATAACCAATTTCATCGTTTGGTTTATGTTTTACACGCGTTTTAAATTTTATTGCCGAAATCGCTTTTTCTCGCCGAGATAAGCACGTTTTCTGAAATGCCGCTCTCCCGTCACTCTGGTTAAAGTGTTATGAAAAAAAAGGCTGTTGGGGGCTGGGGAGTATCGAGTTGATCATTATACATGAAGAAATAACCAATTTCATCGTTTGGTTTATGTTTTACACGCGTTTTAAATTTTATTGCCGAAATCGCTTTTTCTCGCCGAGATAAGCACGTTTTCTGAAATGCCACTCTCCCGTCACTCTGGTTAAAGTGTTATGAAAAAAAAGGCTGTTGGGGGCTAGGGAGTATCGAGTTGATCATTATACATGAAGAAATAACCAATTTCATCGTTTGGTTTATGTTTTACACGCGTTTTAAATTTTATTGCCGAAATCGCTTTTTCTCGCCGAGATAAGCACGTTTTCTGAAATGCCGCTCTCCCGTCACTCTGGTTAAAGTGTTATGAAAAAAAAGGCTGTTGGGGGCTAGGGAGTATCGAGTTGATCATTATACATGAAGAAATAACCAATTTCATCGTTTGGTTTATGTTTTACACGCGTTTTAAATTTTATTGCTGAAATCGCTTTTTCTCGCCGAGATAAGCACGTTTTCTGAAATGCCGCTCTCCCGTCACTCTGGTTAAAGTGTTATGAAAAAAAAGGCTGTTGGGGGCTAGGGAGTATCGAGTTGATCATTATACATGAAGAAATAACCAATTTCATCGTTTGGTTTATGTTTTACACGCGTTTTAAATTTTATTGCCGAAATCGCTTTTTCTCGCCGAGATAAGCACGTTTTCTGAAATGCCGCTCTCCCGTCACTCTGGTTAAAGTGTTATGAAAAAAAAGGCTGTTGGGGGCTAGGGAGTATCGAGTTGATCAGTATACATGAAGAAATAACCAATTTCATCGTTTGGTTTATGTTTTACACGCGTTTTAAATTTTATTGCCGAAATCGCTTTTTCTCGCCGAGATAAGCACGTTTTCTGAAATGCCGCTCTCCCGTCCCTCTGGTTAAAGTGTTATGAAAAAAAAGGCTTTTGGGGGCTAGGGAGTATTGAGTTGATCATTATACATGAAGAAATAACCAATTTCATCGTTTGGTTTATGTTTTACACGCGTTTTAAATTTTATTGCCGAAATCGCTTTTTCTCGCCGAGATGAGCACGTTTTCTGAAATGCCGCTCTCCCGTCAGTCTGGTTAAAGTGTTTTGAAAAAAAAGGCTGTTGGGGGCTAGGGTGTATCGAGTTGATCATTATACATGAAGAAATAACCAATTTCATCGTTTGGTTTATGTTTTACACGCGTTTTAAATTTTATTGCCGAAATCGCTTTTTCTCGCCGAGATAAGCACGTTTTCTGAAATGCCGCTCTCCCGTCACTCTGGTTAAAGTGTTATGAAAAAAAAGGCTGTTGGGGGCTAGGGAGTATCGAGTTGATCATTATACATGAAGAAATAACCAATTTCATCGTTTGGTTTATGTTTTACACGATGCTGAGCTCCAGCTGGAAGTGTAAAAAGAACCGGGCTGGTTAAAAAAAGAACCGGGCGACCCGGTAAAATTGCTTAGCCGGGGCTCTTGAAGCCTAACACGGCGTGATCTTGTCCAAAAAGCCGCTGCTGAGCTCCAGCTGGAAGTGTAAAAAAAACCGGGCTGGTTAAAAAAAAAGAACCGGCCGACCCTGTAAAATTGCTTAGCCGGGGCTCTGGAAGCCTAACACGGCGTGATCTTGTCCAAAAACCCGCTGCTGAGCTCCAGCTGGAAGTGTAAAAAGAACCGGGCTGGTTAAAAAAAAGAACCGGGCGGGCCGGTAAAATTGCTTAGCCGGGGCTCTGGAAGCCTAACACGGCGTGATCTTGTCCAAGAAGCCGCTCGTGAGCTCCAGCTGGAAGTGTAAAAAGAACCGGGCTGGTTCAAAAAAAGAACCGGGCGGCCCGGTAGAATTGCTTAGCCGAGGTCCTGGAAGCCTAACCCGGCGTGATCTTAGGCAAAAAGCCGCTGCTGAGCTCCAGCTGGAAGTGTAAAAAGAACCGGGCTGGTTCAAAAAAAGAACCGGGCGGCCCGGTAAAATTGCTTAGCCGGGGTCCTGGAAGCCTAACGCGGCGTGATCTTGCCCGAAAGTCGGCCTCTATACTTCCATATTAGGTACCAGGCGCTCAGAGCCAACTTGGCAAAAATTTTCTAAGTGCCCACGGCTCTGCGGGGATTGTGCGTCCGACCCGCGCCGGTTCTCCAGCCGGCCTAAAATAACGCAAAACCAGCCTCTCCCCCTGGAGCTCACAGCCAAAGGCGAAACTTTTCTAAGTGCCTACGGCTCTGCGGGCTTTTGAGTCCGCCCCGCGCCGGTTCGTCGGTCGGCCTCAAAAAGCGAAAAATCAGCCTCTCTCCCTGGAGCTCGACTCGAGTTGATCATTATACATGAAGAAATAACCAATTTCATCGTTTGGTTTATGTTTTACACGCGTTTTAAATTTTATTGCCGAAATCGCTTTTTCTCGCCGAGATAAGCACGTTTTCTGAAATGCCGCTCTCCCGTCACTCTGGTTAAAGTGTTATGAAAAAAAAGGCTGTTGGGGGCTAGGGAGTATCGAGTTGATCATTATACATAAAGAAATAACCAATTTCATCGTTTGGTTTATGTTTTACACGCGTTTTAAATTTTATTGCCGAAATCGCTTTTTCTCGCCGAGATAAGCACGTTTTCTGAAATGCCGCTCTCCCGTCACTCTGGTTAAAGTGTTATGAAAAAAAAGGCTGTTGGGGGCTAGGGAGTATCGAGTTGATCATTATACATGAAGAAATAACCAATTTCATCGTTTGGTTTATGTTTTACACGCGTTTTAAATTTTATTGCCGAAATCGCTTTTTCTCGCCGAGATAAGCACGTTTTCTGAAATGCCGCTCTCCCGTCACTCTGGTTAAAGTGTTATGAAAAAAAAGGCTGTTGGGGGCTAGGGAGTATCGAGTTGATCATTATACATGAAGAAATAACCAATTTCATCGTTTGGTTTATGTTTTACACGCGTTTTAAATTTTATTGCCGAAATCGCTTTTTCTCGCCGAGATAAGCACGTTTTCTGAAATGCCGCTCTCCCGTCACTCTGGTTAAAGTGTTATGAAAAAAAAGGCTGTTGGGGGCTAGGGAGTATCGAGTTGATCATTATACATGAAGAAATAACCAATTTCATCGTTTGGTTTATGTTTTACACGCGTTTTAAATTTTATTGCCGAAATCGCTTTTTCTCGCCGAGATAAGCACGTTTTCTGAAATGCCGCTCTCCCGTCACTCTGGTTAAAGTGTTATGAAAAAAAAGGCTGTTGGGGGCTAGGGAGTATCGAGTTGATCATTATACATGAAGAAATAACCAATTTCATCGTTTGGTTTATGTTTTACACGCGTTTTAAATTTTATTGCTGAAATCGCTTTTTCTCGCCGAGATAAGCACGTTTTCTGAAATGCCGCTCTCCCGTCACTCTGGTTAAAGTGTTATGAAAAAAAAGGCTGTTGGGGGCTAGGGAGTATCGAGTTGATCATTATACATGAAGAAATAACCAATTTCATCGTTTGGTTTATGTTTTACACGCGTTTTAAATTTTATTGCCGAAATCGCTTTTTCTCGCCGAGATAAGCACGTTTTCTGAAATGCCGCTCTCCCGTCACTCTGGTTAAAGTGTTATGAAAAAAAAGGCTGTTGGGGGCTAGGGAGTATCGAGTTGATCATTATACATGAAGAAATAACCAATTTCATCGTTTGGTTTATGTTTTACACGCGTTTTAAATTTTATTGCCGAAATCGCTTTTTCTCGCCGAGATAAGCACGTTTTCTGAAATGCCGCTCTCCCGTCCCTCTGGTTAAAGTGTTATGAAAAAAAAGGCTTTTGGGGGCTAGGGAGTATCGAGTTGATCATTATACATGAAGAAATAACCAATTTCATCGTTTGGTTTATGTTTTACACGCGTTTTAAATTTTATTGCCGAAATCGCTTTTTCTCGCCGAGATAAGCACGTTTTCTGAAATGCCGCTCTCCCGTCACTCTGGTTAAAGTGTTATGAAAAAAAAGGCTGTTGGGGGCTAGGGAGTATCGAGTTGATCATTATACATGAAGAAATAACCAATTTCATCGTTTGGTTTATGTTTTACACGCGTTTTAAATTTTATTGCCGAAATCGCTTTTTCTCGCCGAGATAAGCACGTTTTCTGAAATGCCGCTCTCCCGTCCCTCTGGTTAAAGTGTTATGAAAAAAAAAGGCTGTTGGGGGCTAGGGAGTATCGAGTTGATCATTATACATGAAGAAATAACCAATTTCATCGTTTGGTTTATGTTTTACACGCGTTTTAAATTTTATTGCCGAAATCGCTTTTTCTCGCCGAGATAAGCACGTTTTCTGAAATGCCGCTCTCCCGTCACTCTGGTTAAAGTGTTATGAAAAAAAAGGCTGTTGGGGGCTAGGGAGTATCGAGTTGATCATTATACATGAAGAAATAACCAATTTCATCGTTTGGTTTATGTTTTACACGCGTTTTAAATTTTATTGCCGAAATCGCTTTTTCTCGCCGAGATAAGCACGTTTTCTGAAATGCCGCTCTCCCGTCACTCTGGTTAAAGTGTTATGAAAAAAAAGGCTGTTGGGGGCTAGGGAGTATCGAGTTGATCATTATACATGAAGAAATAACCAATTTCATCGTTTGGTTTATGTTTTACACGCGTTTTAAATTTTATTGCCGAAATCGCTTTTTCTCGCCGAGATAAGCACGTTTTCTGAAATGCCGCTCTCCCGTCCCTCTGGTTAAAGTGTTATGAAAAAAAGGCTGTTGGGGGCTAGGGAGTATCGAGTTGATCATTATACATGAAGAAATAACCAATTTCATCGTTTGGTTTATGTTTTACACGCGTTTTAAATTTTATTGCCGAAATCGCTTTTTCTCGCCGAGATAAGCACGTTTTCTGAAATGCCGCTCTCCCGTCACTCTGGTTAAAGTGTTATGAAAAAAAAGGCTGTTGGGGGCTAGGGAGTATCGAGTTGATCATTATACATGAAGAAATAACCAATTTCATCGTTTGGTTTATGTTTTACACGCGTTTTAAATTTTATTGCCGAAATCGCTTTTTCTCGCCGAGATAAGCACGTTTTCTGAAATGCCGCTCTCCCGTCCCTCTGGTTAAAGTGTTATGAAAAAAAAGGCTGTTGGGGGCTAGGGAGTATCGAGTTGATCATTATACATGAAGAAATAACCAATTTCATCGTTTGGTTTATGTTTTACACGCGTTTTAAATTTTATTGCCGAAATCGCTTTTTCTCGCCGAGATAAGCACGTTTTCTGAAATGCCGCTCTCCCGTCACTCTGGTTAAAGTGTTATGAAAAAAAAGGCTGTTGGGGGCTAGGGAGTATCGAGTTGATCATTATACATGAAGAAATAACCAATTTCATCGTTTGGTTTATGTTTTACACGCGTTTTAAATTTTATTGCCGAAATCGCTTTTTCTCGCCGAGATAAGCACGTTTTCTGAAATGCCGCTCTCCCGTCACTCTGGTTAAAGTGTTATGAAAAAAAAGGCTGTTGGGGGCTAGGGTGTATCGAGTTGATCATTATACATGAAGAAATAACCAATTTCATCGTTTTGTTTATGTTTTACACGATGCTGAGCTCCAGCTGGAAGTGTAAAAAGAACCGGGCTGGTTAAAAAAAGAACCGGGCGACCCGGTAAAATTGCTTAGCCGGGGCTCTGGAAGCCTAACACGGCGTGATCTTGTCCAAAAAGCCGCTGCTGAGCTCCAGCTGGAAGTGTAAAAAGAACCGGGCTGGTTAAAAAAAAAGAACCGGCCGACCCGGTAAAATTGCTTAGCCGGGGCTCTGGAAGCCTAACACGGCGTGATCTTGTCCAAAAAGCCGCTGCTGAGCTCCAGCTGGAAGTGTAAAAAGAACCGGGCTGGTTAAAAAAAAGAACCGGGCGGCCCGGTAAAATTGCTTAGCCGGGGCTCTGGAAGCCTAACCCGGCGTGATACTGTGCAAAAAGCCGCTGCTGAGCTCCAGCTGGAAGTGTAAAAAAAACCGGGCTGGTTAAAAAAAAGAACCGGGCGACCCTGTAAAATTGCTTAGCCGGGGCTCTGGAAGCCTAACACGGCGTGATCTTGTCCAAAAACCCGCTGCTGAGCTCCAGCTGGAAGTGTAAAAAGAACCGGGCTGGTTAAAAAAAAGAACCGGGCGGGCCGGTAAAATTGCTTAGCCGGGGCTCTGGAAGCCTAACACGGCGTGATCTTGTCCAAAAAGCCGCTCGTGAGCTCCAGCTGGAAGTGTAAAAAGAACCGGGCTGGTTCAAAAAAAGAACCGGGCGGCCCGGTAGAATTGCTTAGCCGAGGTCCTGGAAGCCTAACCCGGCGTGATCTTAGGCAAAAAGCCGCTGCTGAGCTCCAGCTGGAAGTGTAAAAAGAACCGGGCTGGTTCAAAAAAAGAACCGGGCGGCCCGGTAAAATTGCTTAGCCGGGGTCCTGGAAGCCTAACGCGGCGTGATCTTGCCCGAAAGTCGGCCTCTATACTTCCATATTAGGTACCAGGCGCTCAGAGCCAACTTGGCAAAAATTTTCTAAGTGCCCACGGCTCTGCGGGGATTGTGCGTCCGACCCGCGCCGGTTCTCCAGCCGGCCTAAAATAACGCAAAACCAGCCTCTCCCCCTGGAGCTCACAGCCAAAGGCGAAACTTTTCTAAGTGCCTACGGCTCTGCGGGCTTTTGAGTCCGCCCCGCGCCGGTTCGTCGGTCGGCCTCAAAAAGCGAAAAATCAGCCTCTCTCCCTGGAGCTCGACTCGAGTTGATCATTATACATGAAGAAATAACCAATTTCATCGTTTGGTTTATGTTTTACACGCGTTTTAAATTTTATTGCCGAAATCGCTTTTTCTCGCCGAGATAAGCACGTTTTCTGAAATGCCGCTCTCCCGTCACTCTGGTTAAAGTGTTATGAAAAAAAAGGCTGTTGGGGGCTAGGGAGTATCGAGTTGATCATTATACATGAAGAAATAACCAATTTCATCGTTTGGTTTATGTTTTACACGCGTTTTAAATTTTATTGCCGAAATCGCTTTTTCTCGCCGAGATAAGCACGTTTTCTGAAATGCCGCTCTCCCGTCACTCTGGTTAAAGTGTTATGAAAAAAAAGGCTGTTGGGGGCTAGGGAGTATCGAGTTGATCATTATACATGAAGAAATAACCAATTTCATCGTTTGGTTTATGTTTTACACGCGTTTTAAATTTTATTGCCGAAATCGCTTTTTCTCGCCGAGATAAGCACGTTTTCTGAAATGCCGCTCTCCCGTCACTCTGGTTAAAGTGTTATGAAAAAAAAGGCTGTTGGGGGCTAGGGAGTATCGAGTTGATCATTATACATGAAGAAATAACCAATTTCATCGTTTGGTTTATGTTTTACACGCGTTTTAAATTTTATTGCCGAAATCGCTTTTTCTCGCCGAGATAAGCACGTTTTCTGAAATGCCGCTCTCCCGTCACTCTGGTTAAAGTGTTATGAAAAAAAAGGCTGTTGGGGGCTAGGGAGTATCGAGTTGATCATTATACATGAAGAAATAACCAATTTCATCGTTTGGTTTATGTTTTACACGCGTTTTAAATTTTATTGCTGAAATCGCTTTTTCTCGCCGAGATAAGCACGTTTTCTGAAATGCCGCTCTCCCGTCACTCTGGTTAAAGTGTTATGAAAAAAAAGGCTGTTGGGGGCTAGGGAGTATCGAGTTGATCATTATACATGAAGAAATAACCAATTTCATCGTTTGGTTTATGTTTTACACGCGTTTTAAATTTTATTGCCGAAATCGCTTTTTCTCGCCGAGATAAGCACGTTTTCTGAAATGCCGCTCTCCCGTCACTCTGGTTAAAGTGTTATGAAAAAAAAGGCTGTTGGGGGCTAGGGAGTATCGAGTTGATCATTATACATGAAGAAATAACCAATTTCATCGTTTGGTTTATGTTTTACACGCGTTTTAAATTTTATTGCCGAAATCGCTTTTTCTCGCCGAGATAAGCACGTTTTCTGAAATGCCGCTCTCCCGTCCCTCTGGTTAAAGTGTTATGAAAAAAAAGGCTTTTGGGGGCTAGGGAGTATCGAGTTGATCATTATACATGAAGAAATAACCAATTTCATCGTTTGGTTTATGTTTTACACGCGTTTTAAATTTTATTGCCGAAATCGCTTTTTCTCGCCGAGATAAGCACGTTTTCTGAAATGCCGCTCTCCCGTCACTCTGGTTAAAGTGTTATGAAAAAAAAGGCTGTTGGGGGCTAGGGAGTATCGAGTTGATCATTATACATGAAGAAATAACCAATTTCATCGTTTGGTTTATGTTTTACACGATGCTGAGCTCCAGCTGGAAGTGTAAAAAGAACCGGGCTGGTTAAAAAAAAGAACCGGGCGACCCGGTAAAATTGCTTAGCCGGGGCTCTGGAAGCCTAACACGGCGTGATCTTGTCCAAAAAGCCGCTGCTGAGCTCCAGCTGGAAGTGTAAAAAGAACCGGGCTGGTTAAAAAAAAAGAACCGGCCGACCCGGTAAAATTGCTTAGCCGGGGCTCTGGAAGCCTAACACGGTGTGATCTTGTCCAAAAAGCCGCTGCTGAGCTCCAGCTGGAAGTGTAAAAAGAACCGGGCTGGTTAAAAAAAAGAACCGGGCGGCCCGGTAAAATTGCTTAGCCGGGGCTCTGGAAGCCTAACCCGGCGTGATACTGTGCAAAAAGCCGCTGCTGAGCTCCAGCTGGAAGTGTAAAAAAAACCGGGCTGGTTAAAAAAAAGAACCGGGCGACCCTGTAAAATTGCTTAGCCGGGGCTCTGGAAGCCTAACACGGCGTGATCTTGTCCAAAAACCCGCTGCTGAGCTCCAGCTGGAAGTGTAAAAAGAACCGGGCTGGTTAAAAAAAAGAACCGGGCGGGCCGGTAAAATTGCTTAGCCGGGGCTCTGGAAGCCTAACACGGCGTGATCTTGTCCAAAAAGCCGCTCGTGAGCTCCAGCTGGAAGTGTAAAAAGAACCGGGCTGGTTCAAAAAAAGAACCGGGCGGCCCGGTAGAATTGCTTAGCCGAGGTCCTGGAAGCCTAACCCGGCGTGATCTTAGGCAAAAAGCCGCTGCTGAGCTCCAGCTGGAAGTGTAAAAAGAACCGGGCTGGTTCAAAAAAAGAACCGGGCGGCCCGGTAAAATTGCTTAGCCGGGGTCCTGGAAGCCTAACGCGGCGTGATCTTGCCCGAAAGTCGGCCTCTATACTTCCATATTAGGTACCAGGCGCTCAGAGCCAACTTGGCAAAAATTTTCTAAGTGCCCACGGCTCTGCGGGGATTGTGCGTCCGACCCGCGCCGGTTCTCCAGCCGGCCTAAAATAACGCAAAACCAGCCTCTCCCCCTGGAGCTCACAGCCAAAGGCGAAACTTTTCTAAGTGCCTACGGCTCTGCGGGCTTTTGAGTCCGCCCCGCGCCGGTTCGTCGGTCGGCCTCAAAAAGCGAAAAATCAGCCTCTCTCCCTGGAGCTCGACTCGAGTTGATCATTATACATGAAGAAATAACCAATTTCATCGTTTGGTTTATGTTTTACACGCGTTTTAAATTTTATTGCCGAAATCGCTTTTTCTCGCCGAGATAAGCACGTTTTCTGAAATGCCGCTCTCCCGTCACTCTGGTTAAAGTGTTATGAAAAAAAAGGCTGTTGGGGGCTAGGGAGTATCGAGTTGATCATTATACATGAAGAAATAACCAATTTCATCGTTTGGTTTATGTTTTACACGCGTTTTAAATTTTATTGCCGAAATCGCTTTTTCTCGCCGAGATAAGCACGTTTTCTGAAATGCCGCTCTCCCGTCACTCTGGTTAAAGTGTTATGAAAAAAAAGGCTGTTGGGGGCTAGGGAGTATCGAGTTGATCATTATACATGAAGAAATAACCAATTTCATCGTTTGGTTTATGTTTTACACGCGTTTTAAATTTTATTGCCGAAATCGCTTTTTCTCGCCGAGATAAGCACGTTTTCTGAAATGCCGCTCTCCCGTCACTCTGGTTAAAGTGTTATGAAAAAAAAGGCTGTTGGGGGCTAGGGAGTATCGAGTTGATCATTATACATGAAGAAATAACCAATTTCATCGTTTGGTTTATGTTTTACACGCGTTTTAAATTTTATTGCCGAAATCGCTTTTTCTCGCCGAGATAAGCACGTTTTCTGAAATGCCGCTCTCCCGTCACTCTGGTTAAAGTGTTATGAAAAAAAAGGCTGTTGGGGGCTAGGGAGTATCGAGTTGATCATTATACATGAAGAAATAACCAATTTCATCGTTTGGTTTATGTTTTACACGCGTTTTAAATTTTATTGCCGAAATCGCTTTTTCTCGCCGAGATAAGCACGTTTTCTGAAATGCCGCTCTCCCGTCACTCTGGTTAAAGTGTTATGAAAAAAAAGGCTGTTGGGGGCTAGGGAGTATCGAGTTGATCATTATACATGAAGAAATAACCAATTTCATCGTTTGGTTTATGTTTTACACGCGTTTTAAATTTTATTGCTGAAATCGCTTTTTCTCGCCGAGATAAGCACGTTTTCTGAAATGCCGCTCTCCCGTCACTCTGGTTAAAGTGTTATGAAAAAAAAGGCTGTTGGGGGCTAGGGAGTATCGAGTTGATCATTATACATGAAGAAATAACCAATTTCATCGTTTGGTTTATGTTTTACACGCGTTTTAAATTTTATTGCCGAAATCGCTTTTTCTCGCCGAGATAAGCACGTTTTCTGAAATGCCGCTCTCCCGTCACTCTGGTTAAAGTGTTATGAAAAAAAAGGCTGTTGGGGGCTAGGGAGTATCGAGTTGATCATTATACATGAAGAAATAACCAATTTCATCGTTTGGTTTATGTTTTACACGCGTTTTAAATTTTATTACCGAAATCGCTTTTTCTCGCCGAGATAAGCACGTTTTCTGAAATGCCGCTCTCCCGTCCCTCTGGTTAAAGTGTTATGAAAAAAAAGGCTTTTGGGGGCTAGGGAGTATCGAGTTGATCATTATACATGAAGAAATAACCAATTTCATCGTTTGGTTTATGTTTTACACGCGTTTTAAATTTTATTGCCGAAATCGCTTTTTCTCGCCGAGATAAGCACGTTTTCTGAAATGCCGCTCTCCCGTCACTCTGGTTAAAGTGTTATGAAAAAAAAGGCTGTTGGGGGCTAGGGAGTATCGAGTTGATCATTATACATGAAGAAATAACCAATTTCATCGTTTGGTTTATGTTTTACACGCGTTTTAAATTTTATTGCCGAAATCGCTTTTTCTCGCCGAGATAAGCACGTTTTCTGAAATGCCGCTCTCCCGTCACTCTGGTTAAAGTGTTATGAAAAAAAAGGCTGTTGGGGGCTAGGGAGTATCGAGTTGATCATTATACATGAAGAAATAACCAATTTCATCGTTTGGTTTATGTTTTACACGCGTTTTAAATTTTATTGCCGAAATCGCTTTTTCTCGCCGAGATAAGCACGTTTTCTGAAATGCCGCTCTCCCGTCACTCTGGTTAAAGTGTTATGAAAAAAAAGGCTGTTGGGGGCTAGGGAGTATCGAGTTGATCATTATACATGAAGAAATAACCAATTTCATCGTTTGGTTTATGTTTTACACGCGTTTTAAATTTTATTGCCGAAATCGCTTTTTCTCGCCGAGATAAGCACGTTTTCTGAAATGCCGCTCTCCCGTCACTCTGGTTAAAGTGTTATGAAAAAAAAGGCTGTTGGGGGCTAGGGAGTATCGAGTTGATCATTATACATGAAGAAATAACCAATTTCATCGTTTGGTTTATGTTTTACACGCGTTTTAAATTTTATTGCCGAAATCGCTTTTTCTCGCCGAGATAAGCACGTTTTCTGAAATGCCGCTCTCCCGTCACTCTGGTTAAAGTGTTATGAAAAAAAAGGCTGTTGGGGGCTAGGGAGTATCGAGTTGATCATTATACATGAAGAAATAACCAATTTCATCGTTTGGTTTATGTTTTACACGCGTTTTAAATTTTATTGCCGAAATCGCTTTTTCTCGCCGAGATAAGCACGTTTTCTGAAATGCCGCTCTCCCGTCACTCTGGTTAAAGTGTTATGAAAAAAAAGGCTGTTGGGGGCTAGGGAGTATCGAGTTGATCATTATACATGAAGAAATAACCAATTTCATCGTTTGGTTTATGTTTTACACGCGTTTTAAATTTTATTGCCGAAATCGCTTTTTCTCGCCGAGATAAGCACGTTTTCTGAAATGCCGCTCTCCCGTCACTCTGGTTAAAGTGTTATGAAAAAAAAGGCTGTTGGGGGCTAGGGAGTATCGAGTTGATCATTATACATGAAGAAATAACCAATTTCATCGTTTGGTTTATGTTTTACACGCGTTTTAAATTTTATTGCCGAAATCGCTTTTTCTCGCCGAGATAAGCACGTTTTCTGAAATGCCGCTCTCCCGTCACTCTGGTTAAAGTGTTATGAAAAAAAAGGCTGTTGGGGGCTAGGGAGTATCGAGTTGATCATTATACATGAAGAAATAACCAATTTCATCGTTTGGTTTATGTTTTACACGCGTTTTAAATTTTATTGCCGAAATCGCTTTTTCTCGCCGAGATAAGCACGTTTTCTGAAATGCCGCTCTCCCGTCACTCTGGTTAAAGTGTTATGAAAAAAAAGGCTGTTGGGGGCTAGGGAGTATCGAGTTGATCATTATACATGAAGAAATAACCAATTTCATCGTTTGGTTTATGTTTTACACGCGTTTTAAATTTTATTGCCGAAATCGCTTTTTCTCGCCGAGATAAGCACGTTTTCTGAAATGCCGCTCTCCCGTCACTCTGGTTAAAGTGTTATGAAAAAAAAGGCTGTTGGGGGCTAGGGAGTATCGAGTTGATCATTATACATGAAGAAATAACCAATTTCATCGTTTGGTTTATGTTTTACACGCGTTTTAAATTTTATTGCCGAAATCGCTTTTTCTCGCCGAGATAAGCACGTTTTCTGAAATGCCGCTCTCCCGTCACTCTGGTTAAAGTGTTATGAAAAAAAAGGCTGTTGGGGGCTAGGGAGTATCGAGTTGATCATTATACATGAAGAAATAACCAATTTCATCGTTTGGTTTATGTTTTACACGCGTTTTAAATTTTATTGCCGAAATCGCTTTTTCTCGCCGAGATAAGCACGTTTTCTGAAATGCCGCTCTCCCGTCACTCTGGTTAAAGTGTTATGAAAAAAAAGGCTGTTGGGGGCTAGGGAGTATCGAGTTGATCATTATACATGAAGAAATAACCAATTTCATCGTTTGGTTTATGTTTTACACGCGTTTTAAATTTTATTGCCGAAATCGCTTTTTCTCGCCGAGATAAGCACGTTTTCTGAAATGCCGCTCTCCCGTCACTCTGGTTAAAGTGTTATGAAAAAAAAGGCTGTTGGGGGCTAGGGAGTATCGAGTTGATCATTATACATGAAGAAATAACCAATTTCATCGTTTGGTTTATGTTTTACACGCGTTTTAAATTTTATTGCCGAAATCGCTTTTTCTCGCCGAGATAAGCACGTTTTCTGAAATGCCGCTCTCCCGTCACTCTGGTTAAAGTGTTATGAAAAAAAAGGCTGTTGGGGGCTAGGGAGTATCGAGTTGATCATTATACATGAAGAAATAACCAATTTCATCGTTTGGTTTATGTTTTACACGCGTTTTAAATTTTATTGCCGAAATCGCTTTTTCTCGCCGAGATAAGCACGTTTTCTGAAATGCCGCTCTCCCGTCACTCTGGTTAAAGTGTTATGAAAAAAAAGGCTGTTGGGGGCTAGGGAGTATCGAGTTGATCATTATACATGAAGAAATAACCAATTTCATCGTTTGGTTTATGTTTTACACGCGTTTTAAATTTTATTGCCGAAATCGCTTTTTCTCGCCGAGATAAGCACGTTTTCTGAAATGCCGCTCTCCCGTCACTCTGGTTAAAGTGTTATGAAAAAAAAGGCTGTTGGGGGCTAGGGAGTATCGAGTTGATCATTATACATGAAGAAATAACCAATTTCATCGTTTGGTTTATGTTTTACACGCGTTTTAAATTTTATTGCCGAAATCGCTTTTTCTCGCCGAGATAAGCACGTTTTCTGAAATGCCGCTCTCCCGTCACTCTGGTTAAAGTGTTATGAAAAAAAAGGCTGTTGGGGGCTAGGGAGTATCGAGTTGATCATTATACATGAAGAAATAACCAATTTCATCGTTTGGTTTATGTTTTACACGCGTTTTAAATTTTATTGCCGAAATCGCTTTTTCTCGCCGAGATAAGCACGTTTTCTGAAATGCCGCTCTCCCGTCACTCTGGTTAAAGTGTTATGAAAAAAAAGGCTGTTGGGGGCTAGGGAGTATCGAGTTGATCATTATACATGAAGAAATAACCAATTTCATCGTTTGGTTTATGTTTTACACGCGTTTTAAATTTTATTGCCGAAATCGCTTTTTCTCGCCGAGATAAGCACGTTTTCTGAAATGCCGCTCTCCCGTCACTCTGGTTAAAGTGTTATGAAAAAAAAGGCTGTTGGGGGCTAGGGAGTATCGAGTTGATCATTATACATGAAGAAATAACCAATTTCATCGTTTGGTTTATGTTTTACACGCGTTTTAAATTTTATTGCCGAAATCGCTTTTTCTCGCCGAGATAAGCACGTTTTCTGAAATGCCGCTCTCCCGTCACTCTGGTTAAAGTGTTATGAAAAAAAAGGCTGTTGGGGGCTAGGGAGTATCGAGTTGATCATTATACATGAAGAAATAACCAATTTCATCGTTTGGTTTATGTTTTACACGCGTTTTAAATTTTATTGCCGAAATCGCTTTTTCTCGCCGAGATAAGCACGTTTTCTGAAATGCCGCTCTCCCGTCACTCTGGTTAAAGTGTTATGAAAAAAAAGGCTGTTGGGGGCTAGGGAGTATCGAGTTGATCATTATACATGAAGAAATAACCAATTTCATCGTTTGGTTTATGTTTTACACGCGTTTTAAATTTTATTGCCGAAATCGCTTTTTCTCGCCGAGATAAGCACGTTTTCTGAAATGCCGCTCTCCCGTCACTCTGGTTAAAGTGTTATGAAAAAAAAGGCTGTTGGGGGCTAGGGAGTATCGAGTTGATCATTATACATGAAGAAATAACCAATTTCATCGTTTGGTTTATGTTTTACACGCGTTTTAAATTTTATTGCCGAAATCGCTTTTTCTCGCCGAGATAAGCACGTTTTCTGAAATGCCGCTCTCCCGTCACTCTGGTTAAAGTGTTATGAAAAAAAAGGCTGTTGGGGGCTAGGGAGTATCGAGTTGATCATTATACATGAAGAAATAACCAATTTCATCGTTTGGTTTATGTTTTACACGCGTTTTAAATTTTATTGCCGAAATCGCTTTTTCTCGCCGAGATAAGCACGTTTTCTGAAATGCCGCTCTCCCGTCACTCTGGTTAAAGTGTTATGAAAAAAAAGGCTGTTGGGGGCTAGGGAGTATCGAGTTGATCATTATACATGAAGAAATAACCAATTTCATCGTTTGGTTTATGTTTTACACGCGTTTTAAATTTTATTGCCGAAATCGCTTTTTCTCGCCGAGATAAGCACGTTTTCTGAAATGCCGCTCTCCCGTCACTCTGGTTAAAGTGTTATGAAAAAAAAGGCTGTTGGGGGCTAGGGAGTATCGAGTTGATCATTATACATGAAGAAATAACCAATTTCATCGTTTGGTTTATGTTTTACACGCGTTTTAAATTTTATTGCCGAAATCGCTTTTTCTCGCCGAGATAAGCACGTTTTCTGAAATGCCGCTCTCCCGTCACTCTGGTTAAAGTGTTATGAAAAAAAAGGCTGTTGGGGGCTAGGGAGTATCGAGTTGATCATTATACATGAAGAAATAACCAATTTCATCGTTTGGTTTATGTTTTACACGCGTTTTAAATTTTATTGCCGAAATCGCTTTTTCTCGCCGAGATAAGCACGTTTTCTGAAATGCCGCTCTCCCGTCACTCTGGTTAAAGTGTTATGAAAAAAAAGGCTGTTGGGGGCTAGGGAGTATCGAGTTGATCATTATACATGAAGAAATAACCAATTTCATCGTTTGGTTTATGTTTTACACGCGTTTTAAATTTTATTGCCGAAATCGCTTTTTCTCGCCGAGATAAGCACGTTTTCTGAAATGCCGCTCTCCCGTCACTCTGGTTAAAGTGTTATGAAAAAAAAGGCTGTTGGGGGCTAGGGAGTATCGAGTTGATCATTATACATGAAGAAATAACCAATTTCATCGTTTGGTTTATGTTTTACACGCGTTTTAAATTTTATTGCCGAAATCGCTTTTTCTCGCCGAGATAAGCACGTTTTCTGAAATGCCGCTCTCCCGTCACTCTGGTTAAAGTGTTATGAAAAAAAAGGCTGTTGGGGGCTAGGGAGTATCGAGTTGATCATTATACATGAAGAAATAACCAATTTCATCGTTTGGTTTATGTTTTACACGCGTTTTAAATTTTATTGCCGAAATCGCTTTTTCTCGCCGAGATAAGCACGTTTTCTGAAATGCCGCTCTCCCGTCACTCTGGTTAAAGTGTTATGAAAAAAAAGGCTGTTGGGGGCTAGGGAGTATCGAGTTGATCATTATACATGAAGAAATAACCAATTTCATCGTTTGGTTTATGTTTTACACGCGTTTTAAATTTTATTGCCGAAATCGCTTTTTCTCGCCGAGATAAGCACGTTTTCTGAAATGCCGCTCTCCCGTCACTCTGGTTAAAGTGTTATGAAAAAAAAGGCTGTTGGGGGCTAGGGAGTATCGAGTTGATCATTATACATGAAGAAATAACCAATTTCATCGTTTGGTTTATGTTTTACACGCGTTTTAAATTTTATTGCCGAAATCGCTTTTTCTCGCCGAGATAAGCACGTTTTCTGAAATGCCGCTCTCCCGTCACTCTGGTTAAAGTGTTATGAAAAAAAAGGCTGTTGGGGGCTAGGGAGTATCGAGTTGATCATTATACATGAAGAAATAACCAATTTCATCGTTTGGTTTATGTTTTACACGCGTTTTAAATTTTATTGCCGAAATCGCTTTTTCTCGCCGAGATAAGCACGTTTTCTGAAATGCCGCTCTCCCGTCACTCTGGTTAAAGTGTTATGAAAAAAAAGGCTGTTGGGGGCTAGGGAGTATCGAGTTGATCATTATACATGAAGAAATAACCAATTTCATCGTTTGGTTTATGTTTTACACGCGTTTTAAATTTTATTGCCGAAATCGCTTTTTCTCGCCGAGATAAGCACGTTTTCTGAAATGCCGCTCTCCCGTCACTCTGGTTAAAGTGTTATGAAAAAAAAGGCTGTTGGGGGCTAGGGAGTATCGAGTTGATCATTATACATGAAGAAATAACCAATTTCATCGTTTGGTTTATGTTTTACACGCGTTTTAAATTTTATTGCCGAAATCGCTTTTTCTCGCCGAGATAAGCACGTTTTCTGAAATGCCGCTCTCCCGTCACTCTGGTTAAAGTGTTATGAAAAAAAAGGCTGTTGGGGGCTAGGGAGTATCGAGTTGATCATTATACATGAAGAAATAACCAATTTCATCGTTTGGTTTATGTTTTACACGCGTTTTAAATTTTATTGCCGAAATCGCTTTTTCTCGCCGAGATAAGCACGTTTTCTGAAATGCCGCTCTCCCGTCACTCTGGTTAAAGTGTTATGAAAAAAAAGGCTGTTGGGGGCTAGGGAGTATCGAGTTGATCATTATACATGAAGAAATAACCAATTTCATCGTTTGGTTTATGTTTTACACGCGTTTTAAATTTTATTGCCGAAATCGCTTTTTCTCGCCGAGATAAGCACGTTTTCTGAAATGCCGCTCTCCCGTCACTCTGGTTAAAGTGTTATGAAAAAAAAGGCTGTTGGGGGCTAGGGAGTATCGAGTTGATCATTATACATGAAGAAATAACCAATTTCATCGTTTGGTTTATGTTTTACACGCGTTTTAAATTTTATTGCCGAAATCGCTTTTTCTCGCCGAGATAAGCACGTTTTCTGAAATGCCGCTCTCCCGTCACTCTGGTTAAAGTGTTATGAAAAAAAAGGCTGTTGGGGGCTAGGGAGTATCGAGTTGATCATTATACATGAAGAAATAACCAATTTCATCGTTTGGTTTATGTTTTACACGCGTTTTAAATTTTATTGCCGAAATCGCTTTTTCTCGCCGAGATAAGCACGTTTTCTGAAATGCCGCTCTCCCGTCACTCTGGTTAAAGTGTTATGAAAAAAAAGGCTGTTGGGGGCTAGGGAGTATCGAGTTGATCATTATACATGAAGAAATAACCAATTTCATCGTTTGGTTTATGTTTTACACGCGTTTTAAATTTTATTGCCGAAATCGCTTTTTCTCGCCGAGATAAGCACGTTTTCTGAAATGCCGCTCTCCCGTCACTCTGGTTAAAGTGTTATGAAAAAAAAGGCTGTTGGGGGCTAGGGAGTATCGAGTTGATCATTATACATGAAGAAATAACCAATTTCATCGTTTGGTTTATGTTTTACACGCGTTTTAAATTTTATTGCCGAAATCGCTTTTTCTCGCCGAGATAAGCACGTTTTCTGAAATGCCGCTCTCCCGTCACTCTGGTTAAAGTGTTATGAAAAAAAAGGCTGTTGGGGGCTAGGGAGTATCGAGTTGATCATTATACATGAAGAAATAACCAATTTCATCGTTTGGTTTATGTTTTACACGCGTTTTAAATTTTATTGCCGAAATCGCTTTTTCTCGCCGAGATAAGCACGTTTTCTGAAATGCCGCTCTCCCGTCACTCTGGTTAAAGTGTTATGAAAAAAAAGGCTGTTGGGGGCTAGGGAGTATCGAGTTGATCATTATACATGAAGAAATAACCAATTTCATCGTTTGGTTTATGTTTTACACGCGTTTTAAATTTTATTGCCGAAATCGCTTTTTCTCGCCGAGATAAGCACGTTTTCTGAAATGCCGCTCTCCCGTCACTCTGGTTAAAGTGTTATGAAAAAAAAGGCTGTTGGGGGCTAGGGAGTATCGAGTTGATCATTATACATGAAGAAATAACCAATTTCATCGTTTGGTTTATGTTTTACACGCGTTTTAAATTTTATTGCCGAAATCGCTTTTTCTCGCCGAGATAAGCACGTTTTCTGAAATGCCGCTCTCCCGTCACTCTGGTTAAAGTGTTATGAAAAAAAAGGCTGTTGGGGGCTAGGGAGTATCGAGTTGATCATTATACATGAAGAAATAACCAATTTCATCGTTTGGTTTATGTTTTACACGCGTTTTAAATTTTATTGCCGAAATCGCTTTTTCTCGCCGAGATAAGCACGTTTTCTGAAATGCCGCTCTCCCGTCACTCTGGTTAAAGTGTTATGAAAAAAAAGGCTGTTGGGGGCTAGGGAGTATCGAGTTGATCATTATACATGAAGAAATAACCAATTTCATCGTTTGGTTTATGTTTTACACGCGTTTTAAATTTTATTGCCGAAATCGCTTTTTCTCGCCGAGATAAGCACGTTTTCTGAAATGCCGCTCTCCCGTCACTCTGGTTAAAGTGTTATGAAAAAAAAGGCTGTTGGGGGCTAGGGAGTATCGAGTTGATCATTATACATGAAGAAATAACCAATTTCATCGTTTGGTTTATGTTTTACACGCGTTTTAAATTTTATTGCCGAAATCGCTTTTTCTCGCCGAGATAAGCACGTTTTCTGAAATGCCGCTCTCCCGTCACTCTGGTTAAAGTGTTATGAAAAAAAAGGCTGTTGGGGGCTAGGGAGTATCGAGTTGATCATTATACATGAAGAAATAACCAATTTCATCGTTTGGTTTATGTTTTACACGCGTTTTAAATTTTATTGCCGAAATCGCTTTTTCTCGCCGAGATAAGCACGTTTTCTGAAATGCCGCTCTCCCGTCACTCTGGTTAAAGTGTTATGAAAAAAAAGGCTGTTGGGGGCTAGGGAGTATCGAGTTGATCATTATACATGAAGAAATAACCAATTTCATCGTTTGGTTTATGTTTTACACGCGTTTTAAATTTTATTGCCGAAATCGCTTTTTCTCGCCGAGATAAGCACGTTTTCTGAAATGCCGCTCTCCCGTCACTCTGGTTAAAGTGTTATGAAAAAAAAGGCTGTTGGGGGCTAGGGAGTATCGAGTTGATCATTATACATGAAGAAATAACCAATTTCATCGTTTGGTTTATGTTTTACACGCGTTTTAAATTTTATTGCCGAAATCGCTTTTTCTCGCCGAGATAAGCACGTTTTCTGAAATGCCGCTCTCCCGTCACTCTGGTTAAAGTGTTATGAAAAAAAAGGCTGTTGGGGGCTAGGGAGTATCGAGTTGATCATTATACATGAAGAAATAACCAATTTCATCGTTTGGTTTATGTTTTACACGCGTTTTAAATTTTATTGCCGAAATCGCTTTTTCTCGCCGAGATAAGCACGTTTTCTGAAATGCCGCTCTCCCGTCACTCTGGTTAAAGTGTTATGAAAAAAAAGGCTGTTGGGGGCTAGGGAGTATCGAGTTGATCATTATACATGAAGAAATAACCAATTTCATCGTTTGGTTTATGTTTTACACGCGTTTTAAATTTTATTGCCGAAATCGCTTTTTCTCGCCGAGATAAGCACGTTTTCTGAAATGCCGCTCTCCCGTCACTCTGGTTAAAGTGTTATGAAAAAAAAGGCTGTTGGGGGCTAGGGAGTATCGAGTTGATCATTATACATGAAGAAATAACCAATTTCATCGTTTGGTTTATGTTTTACACGCGTTTTAAATTTTATTGCCGAAATCGCTTTTTCTCGCCGAGATAAGCACGTTTTCTGAAATGCCGCTCTCCCGTCACTCTGGTTAAAGTGTTATGAAAAAAAAGGCTGTTGGGGGCTAGGGAGTATCGAGTTGATCATTATACATGAAGAAATAACCAATTTCATCGTTTGGTTTATGTTTTACACGCGTTTTAAATTTTATTGCCGAAATCGCTTTTTCTCGCCGAGATAAGCACGTTTTCTGAAATGCCGCTCTCCCGTCACTCTGGTTAAAGTGTTATGAAAAAAAAGGCTGTTGGGGGCTAGGGAGTATCGAGTTGATCATTATACATGAAGAAATAACCAATTTCATCGTTTGGTTTATGTTTTACACGCGTTTTAAATGTTATTGCCGAAATCGCTTTTTCTCGCCGAGATAAGCACGTTTTCTGAAATGCCGCTCTCCCGTCACTCTGGTTAAAGTGTTATGAAAAAAAAGGCTGTTGGGGGCTAGGGAGTATCGAGTTGATCATTATACATGAAGAAATAACCAATTTCATCGTTTGGTTTATGTTTTACACGCGTTTTAAATTTTATTGCCGAAATCGCTTTTTCTCGCCGAGATAAGCACGTTTTCTGAAATGCCGCTCTTCCGTCACTCTGGTTAAAGTGTTATGAAAAAAAAGGCTGTTGGGGGCTAGGGAGTATCGAGTTGATCATTATACATGAAGAAATAACCAATTTCATCGTTTGGTTTATGTTTTACACGCGTTTTAAATTTTATTGCCGAAATCGCTTTTTCTCGCCGAGATAAGCACGTTTTCTGAAATGCCGCTCTCCCGTCACTCTGGTTAAAGTGTTATGAAAAAAAAGGCTGTTGGGGGCTAGGGAGTATCGAGTTGATCATTATACATGAAGAAATTACCAATTTCATCGTTTGGTTTATGTTTTACACGCGTTTTAAATGTTATTGCCGAAATCGCTTTTTCTCGCCGAGATAAGCACGTTTTCTGAAATGCCGCTCTCCCGTCACTCTGGTTAAAGTGTTATGAAAAAAAAGGCTGTTGGGGGCTAGGGAGTATCGAGTTGATCATTATACATGAAGAAATAACCAATTTCATCGTTTGGTTTATGTTTTACACGCGTTTTAAATTTTATTGCCGAAATCGCTTTTTCTCGCCGAGATAAGCACGTTTTCTGAAATGCCGCTCTCCCGTCACTCTGGTTAAAGTGTTATGAAAAAAAAGGCTGTTGGGGGCTAGGGAGTATCGAGTTGATCATTATACATGAAGAAATAACCAATTTCATCGTTTGGTTTATGTTTTACACGCGTTTTAAATTTTATTGCCGAAATCGCTTTTTCTCGCCGAGATAAGCACGTTTTCTGAAATGCCGCTCTCCCGTCACTCTGGTTAAAGTGTTATGAAAAAAAAGGCTGTTGGGGGCTAGGGAGTATCGAGTTGATCATTATACATGAAGAAATAACCAATTTCATCGTTTGGTTTATGTTTTACACGCGTTTTAAATTTTATTGCCGAAATCGCTTTTTCTCGCCGAGATAAGCACGTTTTCTGAAATGCCGCTCTCCCGTCACTCTGGTTAAAGTGTTATGAAAAAAAAGGCTGTTGGGGGCTAGGGAGTATCGAGTTGATCATTATACATGAAGAAATAACCAATTTCATCGTTTGGTTTATGTTTTACACGATGCTGAGCTCCAGCTGGAAGTGTAAAAAGAACCGGGCTGGTTAAAAAAAGAACCGGGCGACCCGGTAAAATTGCTTAGCCGGGGCTCTGGAAGCCTAACACGGCGTGATCTTGTCCAAAAAGCCGCTGCTGAGCTCGAGCTGGAAGTGTAAAAAGAACCGGGCTGGTTAAAAAAAAAGAACCGGCCGACCCGGTAAAATTGCTTAGCCGGGGCTCTGGAAGCCTAACACGGCGTGATCTTGTCCAAAAAGCCGCTGCTGAGCTCCAGCTGGAAGTGTAAAAAGAACCGGGCTGGTTAAAAAAAAGAACCGGGCGGCCCGGTAAAATTGCTTAGCCGGGGCTCTGGAAGCCTAACCCGGCGTGATACTGTGCAAAAAGCCGCTGCTGAGCTCCAGCTGGAAGTGTAAAAAAAACCGGGCTGGTTAAAAAAAAGAACCGGGCGACCCTGTAAAATTGCTTAGCCGGGGCTCTGGAAGCCTAACACGGCGTGATCTTGTCCAAAAACCCGCTGCTGAGCTCCAGCTGGAAGTGTAAAAAGAACCGGGCTGGTTAAAAAAAAGAACCGGGCGGGCCGGTAAAATTGCTTAGCCGGGGCTCTGGAAGCCTAACACGGCGTGATCTTGTCCAAAAAGCCGCTCGTGAGCTCCAGCTGGAAGTGTAAAAAGAACCGGGCTGGTTCAAAAAAAGAACCGGGCGGCCCGGTAGAATTGCTTAGCCGAGGTCCTGGAAGCCTAACCCGGCGTGATCTTAGGCAAAAAGCCGCTGCTGACCTCCAGCTGGAAGTGTAAAAAGAACCGGGCTGGTTCAAAAAAAGAACCGGGCGGCCCGGTAAAATTGCTTAGCCGGGGTCCTGGAAGCCTAACGCGGCGTGATCTTGCCCGAAAGTCGGCCTCTATACTTCCATATTAGGTACCAGGCGCTCAGAGCCAACTTGGCAAAAATTTTCTAAGTGCCCACGGCTCTGCGGGGATTGTGCGTCCGACCCGCGCCGGTTCTCCAGCCGGCCTAAAATAACGCAAAACCAGCCTCTCCCCCTGGAGCTCACAGCCAAAGGCGAAACTTTTCTAAGTGCCTACGGCTCTGCGGGCTTTTGAGTCCGCCCCGCGCCGGTTCGTCGGTCGGCCTCAAAAAGCGAAAAATCAGCCTCTCTCCCTGGAGCTCGACTCGAGTTGATCATTATACATAAAGAAATAACCAATTTCATCGTTTGGTTTATGTTTTACACGCGTTTTAAATTTTATTGCCGAAATCGCTTTTTCTCGCCGAGATAAGCACGTTTTCTGAAATGCCGCTCTCCCGTCACTCTGGTTAAAGTGTTATGAAAAAAAAGGCTGTTGGGGGCTAGGGAGTATCGAGTTGATCATTATACATGAAGAAATAACCAATTTCATCGTTTGGTTTATGTTTTACACGCGTTTTAAATTTTATTGCCGAAATCGCTTTTTCTCGCCGAGATAAGCACGTTTTCTGAAATGCCGCTCTCCCGTCACTCTGGTTAAAGTGTTATGAAAAAAAAGGCTGTTGGGGGCTAGGGAGTATCGAGTTGATCATTATACATGAAGAAATAACCAATTTCATCGTTTGGTTTATGTTTTACACGCGTTTTAAATTTTATTGCCGAAATCGCTTTTTCTCGCCGAGATAAGCACGTTTTCTGAAATGCCGCTCTCCCGTCACTCTGGTTAAAGTGTTATGAAAAAAAAGGCTGTTGGGGGCTAGGGAGTATCGAGTTGATCATTATACATGAAGAAATAACCAATTTCATCGTTTGGTTTATGTTTTACACGCGTTTTAAATTTTATTGCCGAAATCGCTTTTTCTCGCCGAGATAAGCACGTTTTCTGAAATGCCGCTCTCCCGTCACTCTGGTTAAAGTGTTATGAAAAAAAAGGCTGTTGGGGGCTAGGGAGTATCGAGTTGATCATTATACATGAAGAAATAACCAATTTCATCGTTTGGTTTATGTTTTACACGCGTTTTAAATTTTATTGCCGAAATCGCTTTTTCTCGCCGAGATAAGCACGTTTTCTGAAATGCCGCTCTCCCGTCACTCTGGTTAAAGTGTTATGAAAAAAAAGGCTGTTGGGGGCTAGGGAGTATCGAGTTGATCATTATACATGAAGAAATAACCAATTTCATCGTTTGGTTTATGTTTTACACGCGTTTTAAATTTTATTGCCGAAATCGCTTTTTCTCGCCGAGATAAGCACGTTTTCTGAAATGCCGCTCTCCCGTCACTCTGGTTAAAGTGTTATGAAAAAAAAGGCTGTTGGGGGCTAGGGAGTATCGAGTTGATCATTATACATGAAGAAATAACCAATTTCATCGTTTGGTTTATGTTTTACACGCGTTTTAAATTTTATTGCCGAAATCGCTTTTTCTCGCCGAGATAAGCACGTTTTCTGAAATGCCGCTCTCCCGTCACTCTGGTTAAAGTGTTATGAAAAAAAAGGCTGTTGGGGGCTAGGGAGTATCGAGTTGATCATTATACATGAAGAAATAACCAATTTCATCGTTTGGTTTATGTTTTACACGCGTTTTAAATTTTATTGCCGAAATCGCTTTTTCTCGCCGAGATAAGCACGTTTTCTGAAATGCCGCTCTCCCGTCACTCTGGTTAAAGTGTTATGAAAAAAAAGGCTGTTGGGGGCTAGGGAGTATCGAGTTGATCATTATACATGAAGAAATAACCAATTTCATCGTTTGGTTTATGTTTTACACGCGTTTTAAATTTTATTGCCGAAATCGCTTTTTCTCGCCGAGATAAGCACGTTTTCTGAAATGCCGCTCTCCCGTCACTCTGGTTAAACTGTTATGAAAAATAAGGCTGTTGGGGGCTAGGGAGTATCGAGTTGATCATTATACATGAAGAAATAACCAATTTCATCGTTTGGTTTATGTTTTACACGCGTTTTAAATTTTATTGCCGAAATCGCTTTTTCTCGCCGAGATAAGCACGTTTTCTGAAATGCCGCTCTCCCGTCACTCTGGTTAAAGTGTTATGAAAAAAAAGGCTGTTGGGGGCTAGGGAGTATCGAGTTGATCATTATACATGAAGAAATAACCAATTTCATCGTTTGGTTTATGTTTTACACGCGTTTTAAATTTTATTGCCGAAATCGCTTTTTCTCGCCGAGATAAGCACGTTTTCTGAAATGCCGCTCTCCCGTCACTCTGGTTAAAGTGTTATGAAAAAAAAGGCTGTTGGGGGCTAGGGAGTATCGAGTTGATCATTATACATGAAGAAATAACCAATTTCATCGTTTGGTTTATGTTTTACACGCGTTTTAAATTTTATTGCCGAAATCGCTTTTTCTCGCCGAGATAAGCACGTTTTCTGAAATGCCGCTCTCCCGTCACTCTGGTTAAAGTGTTATGAAAAAAAAGGCTGTTGGGGGCTAGGGAGTATCGAGTTGATCATTATACATGAAGAAATAACCAATTTCATCGTTTGGTTTATGTTTTACACGCGTTTTAAATTTTATTGCCGAAATCGCTTTTTCTCGCCGAGATAAGCACGTTTTCTGAAATGCCGCTCTCCCGTCACTCTGGTTAAAGTGTTATGAAAAAAAAGGCTGTTGGGGGCTAGGGAGTATCGAGTTGATCATTATACATGAAGAAATAACCAATTTCATCGTTTGGTTTATGTTTTACACGCGTTTTAAATTTTATTGCCGAAATCGCTTTTTCTCGCCGAGATAAGCACGTTTTCTGAAATGCCGCTCTCCCGTCACTCTGGTTAAAGTGTTATGAAAAAAAAAGGCTGTTGGGGGCTAGGGAGTATCGAGTTGATCATTATACATGAAGAAATAACCAATTTCATCGTTTGGTTTATGTTTTACACGCGTTTTAAATTTTATTGCCGAAATCGCTTTTTATCGCCGAGATAAGCACGTTTTCTGAAATGCCGCTCTCCCGTCACTCTGGTTAAAGTGTTATGAAAAAAAAGGCTGTTGGGGGCTAGGGAGTATCGAGTTGATCATTATACATGAAGAAATAACCAATTTCATCGTTTGGTTTATGTTTTACACGCGTTTTAAATTTTATTGCCGAAATCGCTTTTTCTCGCCGAGATAAGCACGTTTTCTGAAATGCCGCTCTCCCGTCACTCTGGTTAAAGTGTTATGAAAAAAAAGGTTTGGTTTATGTTTTACACGCGTTTTAAATTTTATTGCCGAAATCGCTTTTTCTCGCCGAGATAAGCACGTTTTCTGAAATGCCGCTCTCCCGTCACTCTGGTTAAAGTGTTATGAAAAAAAAGGCTGTTGGGGGCTAGGGAGTATCGAGTTGATCATTATACATGAAGAAATAACCAATTTCATCGTTTGTTGATCATTATACATGAAGAAATAACCAATTTCATCGTTTGGTTTATGTTTTACACGCGTTTTAAATTTTATTGCCGAAATCGCTTTTTCTCGCCGAGATAAGCACGTTTTCTGAAATGCCGCTCTCCCGTCACTCTGGTTAAAGTGTTATGAAAAAAAAGGCTGTTGGGGGCTAGGGAGTATCGAGTTGATCATTATACATGAAGAAATAACCAATTTCATCGTTTGGTTTATGTTTTACACGATGCTGAGCTCCAGCTGGAAGTGTAAAAAGAACCGGGCTGGTTAAAAAAAGAACCGGGCGACCCGGTAAAATTGCTTAGCCGGGGCTCTGGAAGCCTAACACGGCGTGATCTTGTCCAAAAAGCCGCTGCTGAGCTCGAGCTGGAAGTGTAAAAAGAACCGGGCTGGTTAAAAAAAAAGAACCGGCCGACCCGGTAAAATTGCTTAGCCGGGGCTCTGGAAGCCTAACACGGCGTGATCTTGTCCAAAAAGCCGCTGCTGAGCTCCAGCTGGAAGTGTAAAAAGAACCGGGCTGGTTAAAAAAAAGAACCGGGCGGCCCGGTAAAATTGCTTAGCCGGGACTCTGGAAGCCTAACCCGGCCTGATACTGTGCAAAAAGCCGCTGCTGAGCTCCAGCTGGAAGTGTAAAAAGAACCGGGCTGGTTCAAAAAAAGAACCGGGCGGCCCGGTAAAATTGCTTAGCCGGGGTCCTGGAAGCCTAACGCGGCGTGATCTTGCCCGAAAGTCGGCCTCTATACTTCCATATTAGGTACCAGGCGCTCAGAGCCAACTTGGCAAAAATTTTCTAAGTGCCCACGGCTCTGCGGGGATTGTGCGTCCGACCCGCGCCGGTTCTCCAGCCGGCCTAAAATAACGCAAAACCAGCCTCTCCCACTGGAGCTCACAGCCAAAGGCGAAACTTTTCTAAGTGCCTACGGCTCTGCGGGCTTTTGAGTCCGCCCCGCGCCGGTTCGTCGGTCGGCCTCAAAAAGCGAAAAATCAGCCTCTCTCCCTGGAGCTCGACTCGAGTTGATCATTATACATGAAGAAATAACCAATTTCATCGTTTGGTTTATGTTTTACACGCGTTTTAAATTTTATTGCCGAAATCGCTTTTTCTCGCCGAGATAAGCACGTTTTCTGAAATGCCGCTCTCCCGTCACTCTGGTTAAAGTGTTATGAAAAAAAAGGCTGTTGGGGGCTAGGGAGTATCGAGTTGATCATTATACATGAAGAAATAACCAATTTCATCGTTTGGTTTATGTTTTACACGCGTTTTAAATTTTATTGCCGAAATCGCTTTTTCTCGCCGAGATAAGCACGTTTTCTGAAATGCCGCTCTCCCGTCACTCTGGTTAAAGTGTTATGAAAAAAAAGGCTGTTGGGGGCTAGGGAGTATCGAGTTGATCATTATACATGAAGAAATAACCAATTTCATCGTTTGGTTTATGTTTTACACGCGTTTTAAATTTTATTGCCGAAATCGCTTTTTCTCGCCGAGATAAGCACGTTTTCTGAAATGCCGCTCTCCCGTCACTCTGGTTAAAGTGTTGTGAAAAAAAAGGCTGTTGGGGGCTAGGGAGTATCGAGTTGATCATTATACATGAAGAAATAACGAATTTCATCGTTTGGTTTATGTTTTACACGCGTTTTAAATTTTATTGCCGAAATCGCTTTTTCTCGCCGAGATAAGCACGTTTTCTGAAATGCCGCTCTCCCGTCACTCTGGTTAAAGTGTTATGAATAAAAAGGCTGTTGGGGGCTAGGGAGTATCGAGTTGATCATTATACATGAAGAAATAACCAATTTCATCGTTTGGTTTATGTTTTACACGCGTTTTAAATTTTATTGCCGAAATCGCTTTTTCTCGCCGAGATAAGCACGTTTTCTGAAATGCCGCTCTCCCGTCACTCTGGTTAAAGTGTTATGAAAAAAAAGGCTGTTGGGGGCTAGGGAGTATCGAGTTGATCATTATACATGAAGAAATAACCAATTTCATCGTTTGGTTTATGTTTTACACGCGTTTTAAATTTTATTGCCGAAATCGCTTTTTCTCGCCGAGATAAGCACGTTTTCTGAAATGCCGCTCTCCCGTCACTCTGGTTAAAGTGTTATGAAAAAAAAGGCTGTTGGGGGCTAGGGAGTATCGAGTTGATCATTATACATGAAGAAATAACCAATTTCATCGTTTGGTTTATGTTTTACACGCGTTTTAAATTTTATTGCCGAAATCGCTTTTTCTCGCCGAGATAAGCACGTTTTCTGAAATGCCGCTCTCCCGTCACTCTGGTTAAAGTGTTATGAAAAAAAAGGCTGTTGGGGGCTAGGGAGTATCGAGTCGATCATTATACATGAAGAAATAACCAATTTCATCGTTTGGTTTATGTTTTACACGCGTTTTAAATGTTATTGCCGAAATCGCTTTTTCTCGCCGAGATAAGCACGTTTTCTGAAATGCCGCTCTCCCGTCACTCTGGTTAAAGTGTTATGAAAAAAAAGGCTGTTGGGGGCTAGGGAGTATCGAGTTGATCATTATACATGAAGAAATAACCAATTTCATCGTTTGGTTTATGTTTTACACGCGTTTTAAATGTTATTGCCGAAATCGCTTTTTCTCGCCGAGATAAGCACGTTTTCTGAAATGCCGCTCTCCCGTCACTCTGGTTAAAGTGTTATGAAAAAAAAGGCTGTTGGGGGCTAGGGAGTATCGAGTTGATCATTATACATGAAGAAATAACCAATTTCATCGTTTGGTTTATGTTTTACACGCGTTTTAAATTTTATTGCCGAAATCGCTTTTTCTCGCCGAGATAAGCACGTTTTCTGAAATGCCGCTCTCCCGTCACTCTGGTTAAAGTGTTATGAAAAAAAAGGCTGTTGGGGGCTAGGGAGTATCGAGTTGATCATTATACATGAAGAAATAACCAATTTCATCGTTTGGTTTATGTTTTACACGCGTTTTAAATTTTATTGCCGAAATCGCTTTTTCTCGCCGAGATAAGCACGTTTTCTGAAATGCCGCTCTCCCGTCACTCTGGTTAAAGTGTTATGAAAAAAAAGGCTGTTGGGGGCTAGGGAGTATCGAGTTGATCATTATACATGAAGAAATAACCAATTTCATCGTTTGGTTTATGTTTTACACGCGTTTTAAATTTTATTGCCGAAATCGCTTTTTCTCGCCGAGATAAGCACGTTTTCTGAAATGCCGCTCTCCCGTCACTCTGGTTAAAGTGTTATGAAAAAAAAGGCTGTTGGGGGCTAGGGAGTATCGAGTTGATCATTATACATGAAAAAATAACCAATTTCATCGTTTGGTTTATGTTTTACACGCGTTTTAAATTTTATTGCCGAAATCGCTTTTTCTCGCCGAGATAAGCACGTTTTCTGAAATGCCGCTCTCCCGTCACTCTGGTTAAGGTGTTATGAAAAAAAAGGCTGTTGGGGGCTAGGGAGTATCGAGTTGATCATTATACATGAAGAAATAACCAATTTCATCGTTTGGTTTATGTTTTACACGCGTTTTAAATTTTATTGCCGAAATCGCTTTTTCTCGCCGAGATAAGCACGTTTTCTGAAATGCCGCTCTCCCGTCACTCTGGTTAAAGTGTTATGAAAAAAAAGGCTGTTGGGGGCTAGGGAGTATCGAGTTGATCATTATACATGAAGAAATAACCAATTTCATCGTTTGGTTTATGTTTTACACGCGTTTTAAATTTTATTGCCGAAATCGCTTTTTCTCGCCGAGATAAGCACGTTTTCTGAAATGCCGCTCTCCCGTCACTCTGGTTAAAGTGTTATGAAAAAAAAGGCTGTTGGGGGCTAGGGAGTATCGAGTTGATCATTATACATGAAGAAATAACCAATTTCATCGTTTGGTTTATGTTTTACACGCGTTTTAAATTTTATTGCCGAAATCGCTTTTTCTCGCCGAGATAAGCACGTTTTCTGAAATGCCGCTCTCCCGTCACTCTGGTTAAAGTGTTATGAAAAAAAAGGCTGTTGGGGGCTAGGGAGTATCGAGTTGATCATTATACATGAAGAAATAACCAATTTCATCGTTTGGTTTATGTTTTACACGCGTTTTAAATTTTATTGCCGAAATCGCTTTTTCTCGCCGAGATAAGCACGTTTTCTGAAATGCCGCTCTCCCGTCACTCTGGTTAAAGTGTTATGAAAAAAAAGGCTGTTGGGGGCTAGGGAGTATCGAGTTGATCATTATACATGAAGAAATAACCAATTTCATCGTTTGGTTTATGTTTTACACGCGTTTTAAATGTTATTGCCGAAATCGCTTTTTCTCGCCGAGATAAGCACGTTTTCTGAAATGCCGCTCTCCCGTCACTCTGGTTAAAGTGTTATGAAAAAAAAGGCTGTTGGGGGCTAGGGAGTATCGAGTTGATCATTATACATGAAGAAATAACCAATTTCATCGTTTGGTTTATGTTTTACACGCGTTTTAAATTTTATTGCCGAAATCGCTTTTTCTCGCCGAGATAAGCACGTTTTCTGAAATGCCGCTCTCCCGTCACTCTGGTTAAAGTGTTATGAAAAAAAAGGCTGTTGGGGGCTAGGGAGTATCGAGTCGATCATTATACATGAAGAAATAACCAATTTCATCGTTTGGTTTATGTTTTACACGCGTTTTAAATGTTATTGCCGAAATCGCTTTTTCTCGCCGAGATAAGCACGTTTTCTGAAATGCCGCTCTCCCGTCACTCTGGTTAAAGTGTTATGAAAAAAAAGGCTGTTGGGGGCTAGGGAGTATCGAGTTGATCATTATACATGAAGAAATAACCAATTTCATCGTTTGGTTTATGTTTTACACGCGTTTTAAATGTTATTGCCGAAATCGCTTTTTCTCGCCGAGATAAGCACGTTTTCTGAAATGCCGCTCTCCCGTCACTCTGGTTAAAGTGTTATGAAAAAAAAGGCTGTTGGGGGCTAGGGAGTATCGAGTTGATCATTATACATGAAGAAATAACCAATTTCATCGTTTGGTTTATGTTTTACACGCGTTTTAAATTTTATTGCCGAAATCGCTTTTTCTCGCCGAGATAAGCACGTTTTCTGAAATGCCGCTCTCCCGTCACTCTGGTTAAAGTGTTATGAAAAAAAAGGCTGTTGGGGGCTAGGGAGTATCGAGTTGATCATTATACATGAAGAAATAACCAATTTCATCGTTTGGTTTATGTTTTACACGCGTTTTAAATTTTATTGCCGAAATCGCTTTTTCTCGCCGAGATAAGCACGTTTTCTGAAATGCCGCTCTCCCGTCACTCTGGTTAAAGTGTTATGAAAAAAAAGGCTGTTGGGGGCTAGGGAGTATCGAGTTGATCATTATACATGAAGAAATAACCAATTTCATCGTTTGGTTTATGTTTTACACGCGTTTTAAATTTTATTGCCGAAATCGCTTTTTCTCGCCGAGATAAGCACGTTTTCTGAAATGCCGCTCTCCCGTCACTCTGGTTAAAGTGTTATGAAAAAAAAGGCTGTTGGGGGCTAGGGAGTATCGAGTTGATCATTATACATGAAGAAATAACCAATTTCATCGTTTGGTTTATGTTTTACACGCGTTTTAAATTTTATTGCCGAAATCGCTTTTTCTCGCCGAGATAAGCACGTTTTCTGAAATGCCGCTCTCCCGTCACTCTGGTTAAAGTGTTATGAAAAAAAAGGCTGTTGGGGGCTAGGGAGTATCGAGTTGATCATTATACATGAAGAAATAACCAATTTCATCGTTTGGTTTATGTTTTACACGCGTTTTAAATTTTATTGCCGAAATCGCTTTTTCTCGCCGAGATAAGCACGTTTTCTGAAATGCCGCTCTCCCGTCACTCTGGTTAAAGTGTTATGAAAAAAAAGGCTGTTGGGGGCTAGGGAGTATCGAGTTGATCATTATACATGAAGAAATAACCAATTTCATCGTTTGGTTTATGTTTTACACGCGTTTTAAATTTTATTGCCGAAATCGCTTTTTCTCGCCGAGATAAGCACGTTTTCTGAAATGCCGCTCTCCCGTCACTCTGGTTAAAGTGTTATGAAAAAAAAGGCTGTTGGGGGCTAGGGAGTATCGAGTTGATCATTATACATGAAGAAATAACCAATTTCATCGTTTGGTTTATGTTTTACACGCGTTTTAAATTTTATTGCCGAAATCGCTTTTTCTCGCCGAGATAAGCACGTTTTCTGAAATGCCGCTCTCCCGTCACTCTGGTTAAAGTGTTATGAAAAAAAAGGCTGTTGGGGGCTAGGGAGTATCGAGTTGATCATTATACATGAAGAAATAACCAATTTCATCGTTTGGTTTATGTTTTACACGCGTTTTAAATTTTATTGCCGAAATCGCTTTTTCTCGCCGAGATAAGCACGTTTTCTGAAATGCCGCTCTCCCGTCACTCTGGTTAAAGTGTTATGAAAAAAAAGGCTGTTGGGGGCTAGGGAGTATCGAGTTGATCATTATACATGAAGAAATAACCAATTTCATCGTTTGGTTTATGTTTTACACGCGTTTTAAATTTTATTGCCGAAATCGCTTTTTCTCGCCGAGATAAGCACGTTTTCTGAAATGCCGCTCTCCCGTCACTCTGGTTAAAGTGTTATGAAAAAAAAGGCTGTTGGGGGCTAGGGAGTATCGAGTTGATCATTATACATGAAGAAATAACCAATTTCATCGTTTGGTTTATGTTTTACACGCGTTTTAAATTTTATTGCCGAAATCGCTTTTTCTCGCCGAGATAAGCACGTTTTCTGAAATGCCGCTCTCCCGTCACTCTGGTTAAAGTGTTATGAAAAAAAAGGCTGTTGGGGGCTAGGGAGTATCGAGTTGATCATTATACATGAAGAAATAACCAATTTCATCGTTTGGTTTATGTTTTACACGCGTTTTAAATTTTATTGCCGAAATCGCTTTTTCTCGCCGAGATAAGCACGTTTTCTGAAATGCCGCTCTCCCGTCACTCTGGTTAAAGTGTTATGAAAAAAAAGGCTGTTGGGGGCTAGGGAGTATCGAGTTGATCATTATACATGAAGAAATAACCAATTTCATCGTTTGGTTTATGTTTTACACGCGTTTTAAATTTTATTGCCGAAATCGCTTTTTCTCGCCGAGATAAGCACGTTTTCTGAAATGCCGCTCTCCCGTCACTCTGGTTAAAGTGTTATGAAAAAAAAGGCTGTTGGGGGCTAGGGAGTATCGAGTTGATCATTATACATGAAGAAATAACCAATTTCATCGTTTGGTTTATGTTTTACACGCGTTTTAAATTTTATTGCCGAAATCGCTTTTTCTCGCCGAGATAAGCACGTTTTCTGAAATGCCGCTCTCCCGTCACTCTGGTTAAAGTGTTATGAAAAAAAAGGCTGTTGGGGGCTAGGGAGTATCGAGTTGATCATTATACATGAAGAAATAACCAATTTCATCGTTTGGTTTATGTTTTACACGCGTTTTAAATTTTATTGCCGAAATCGCTTTTTCTCGCCGAGATAAGCACGTTTTCTGAAATGCCGCTCTCCCGTCACTCTGGTTAAAGTGTTATGAAAAAAAAGGCTGTTGGGGGCTAGGGAGTATCGAGTTGATCATTATACATGAAGAAATAACCAATTTCATCGTTTGGTTTATGTTTTACACGCGTTTTAAATTTTATTGCCGAAATCGCTTTTTCTCGCCGAGATAAGCACGTTTTCTGAAATGCCGCTCTCCCGTCACTCTGGTTAAAGTGTTATGAAAAAAAAGGCTGTTGGGGGCTAGGGAGTATCGAGTTGATCATTATACATGAAGAAATAACCAATTTCATCGTTTGGTTTATGTTTTACACGCGTTTTAAATTTTATTGCCGAAATCGCTTTTTCTCGCCGAGATAAGCACGTTTTCTGAAATGCCGCTCTCCCGTCACTCTGGTTAAAGTGTTATGAAAAAAAAGGCTGTTGGGGGCTAGGGAGTATCGAGTTGATCATTATACATGAAGAAATAACCAATTTCATCGTTTGGTTTATGTTTTACACGCGTTTTAAATTTTATTGCCGAAATCGCTTTTTCTCGCCGAGATAAGCACGTTTTCTGAAATGCCGCTCTCCCGTCACTCTGGTTAAAGTGTTATGAAAAAAAAGGCTGTTGGGGGCTAGGGAGTATCGAGTTGATCATTATACATGAAGAAATAACCAATTTCATCGTTTGGTTTATGTTTTACACGCGTTTTAAATTTTATTGCCGAAATCGCTTTTTCTCGCCGAGATAAGCACGTTTTCTGAAATGCCGCTCTCCCGTCACTCTGGTTAAAGTGTTATGAAAAAAAAAGGCTGTTGGGGGCTAGGGAGTATCGAGTTGATCATTATACATGAAGAAATAACCAATTTCATCGTTTGGTTTATGTTTTACACGCGTTTTAAATTTTATTGCCGAAATCGCTTTTTCTCGCCGAGATAAGCACGTTTTCTGAAATGCCGCTCTCCCGTCACTCTGGTTAAAGTGTTATGAAAAAAAAGGCTGTTGGGGGCTAGGGAGTATCGAGTTGATCATTATACATGAAGAAATAACCAATTTCATCGTTTGGTTTATGTTTTACACGCGTTTTAAATTTTATTGCCGAAATCGCTTTTTCTCGCCGAGATAAGCACGTTTTCTGAAATGCCGCTCTCCCGTCACTCTGGTTAAAGTGTTATGAAAAAAAAGGCTGTTGGGGGCTAGGGAGTATCGAGTTGATCATTATACATGAAGAAATAACCAATTTCATCGTTTGGTTTATGTTTTACACGCGTTTTAAATTTTATTGCCGAAATCGCTTTTTCTCGCCGAGATAAGCACGTTTTCTGAAATGCCGCTCTCCCCGTCACTCTGGTTAAAGTGTTATGAAAAAAAAGGCTGTTGGGGGCTAGGGAGTATCGAGTTGATCATTATACATGAAGAAATAACCAATTTCATCGTTTGGTTTATGTTTTACACGCGTTTTAAATTTTATTGCCGAAATCGCTTTTTCTCGCCGAGATAAGCACGTTTTCTGAAATGCCGCTCTCCCGTCACTCTGGTTAAAGTGTTATGAAAAAAAAGGCTGTTGGGGGCTAGGGAGTATCGAGTTGATCATTATACATGAAGAAATAACCAATTTCATCGTTTGGTTTATGTTTTACACGCGTTTTAAATTTTATTGCCGAAATCGCTTTTTCTCGCCGAGATAAGCACGTTTTCTGAAATGCCGCTCTCCCGTCACTCTGGTTAAAGTGTTATGAAAAAAAAGGCTGTTGGGGGCTAGGGAGTATCGAGTTGATCATTATACATGAAGAAATAACCAATTTCATCGTTTGGTTTATGTTTTACACGCGTTTTAAATTTTATTGCCGAAATCGCTTTTTCTCGCCGAGATAAGCACGTTTTCTGAAATGCCGCTCTCCCGTCACTCTGGTTAAAGTGTTATGAAAAAAAAGGCTGTTGGGGGCTAGGGAGTATCGAGTTGATCATTATACATGAAGAAATAACCAATTTCATCGTTTGGTTTATGTTTTACACGCGTTTTAAATTTTATTGCCGAAATCGCTTTTTCTCGCCGAGATAAGCACGTTTTCTGAAATGCCGCTCTCCCGTCACTCTGGTTAAAGTGTTATGAAAAAAAAGGCTGTTAGGGGGCTAGGGAGTATCGAGTTGATCATTATACATGAAGAAATAACCAATTTCATCGTTTGGTTTATGTTTTACACGCGTTTTAAATTTTATTGCCGAAATCGCTTTTTCTCGCGAGATAAGCACGTTTTCTGAAATGCCGCTCTCCCGTCACTCTGGTTAAAGTGTTATGAAAAAAAAGGCTGTTGGGGGCTAGGAGTATCGAGTTGATCATTATACATGAAGAAATAACCAATTTCATCGTTTGGTTTATGTTTTACACGCGTTTTAAATTTTATTGCCGAAATCGCTTTTTCTCGCCGAGATAAGCACGTTTTCTGAAATGCCGCTCTCCCGTCACTCTGGTTAAAGTGTTATGAAAAAAAAGGCTGTTGGGGGCTAGGGAGTATCGAGTTGATCATTATACATGAAGAAATAACCAATTTCATCGTTTGGTTTATGTTTTACACGCGTTTTAAATTTTATTGCCGAAATCGCTTTTTCTCGCCGAGATAAGCACGTTTTCTGAAATGCCGCTCTCCCGTCACTCTGGTTAAAGTGTTATGAAAAAAAAGGCTGTTGGGGGCTAGGGAGTATCGAGTTGATCATTATACATGAAGAAATAACCAATTTCATCGTTTGGTTTATGTTTTACACGCGTTTTAAATTTTATTGCCGAAATCGCTTTTTCTCGCCGAGATAAGCACGTTTTCTGAAATGCCGCTCTCCCGTCACTCTGGTTAAAGTGTTATGAAAAAAAAAGGCTGTTGGGGGGCTAGGGAGTATCGAGTTGATCATTATACATGAAGAAATAACCAATTTCATCGTTTGGTTTATGTTTTACACGCGTTTTAAATTTTATTGCCGAAATCGCTTTTTCTCGCCGAGATAAGCACGTTTTCTGAAATGCCGCTCTCCCGTCCCTCTGGTTAAAGTGTTATGAAAAAAAAGGCTGTTGGGGGCTAGGGAGTATCGAGTTGATCATTATACATGAAGAAATAACCAATTTCATCGTTTGGTTTATGTTTTACACGCGTTTTAAATTTTATTGCCGAAATCGCTTTTTCTCGCCGAGATAAGCACGTTTTCTGAAATGCCGCTCTCCCGTCACTCTGGTTAAAGTGTTATGAAAAAAAAGGCTGTTGGGGGCTAGGGAGTATCGAGTTGATCATTATACATGAAGAAATAACCAATTTCATCGTTTGGTTTATGTTTTACACGCGTTTTAAATTTTATTGCCGAAATCGCTTTTTCTCGCCGAGATAAGCACGTTTTCTGAAATGCCGCTCTCCCGTCACTCTGGTTAAAGTGTTATGAAAAAAAAGGCTGTTGGGGGCTAGGGAGTATCGAGTTGATCATTATACATGAAGAAATAACCAATTTCATCGTTTGGTTTATGTTTTACACGCGTTTTAAATTTTATTGCCGAAATCGCTTTTTCTCGCCGAGATAAGCACGTTTTCTGAAATGCCGCTCTCCCGTCCCTCTGGTTAAAGTGTTATGAAAAAAAAGGCTGTTGGGGGCTAGGGAGTATCGAGTTGATCATTATACATGAAGAAATAACCAATTTCATTGTTTGGTTTATGTTTTACACGCGTTTTAAATTTTATTGCCGAAATCGCTTTTTCTCGCCGAGATAAGCACGTTTTCTGAAATGCCGCTCTCCCGTCACTCTGGTTAAAGTGTTATGAAAAAAAAGGCTGTTGGGGGCTAGGGAGTATCGAGTTGATCATTATACATGAAGAAATAACCAATTTCATCGTTTGGTTTATGTTTTACACGCGTTTTAAATTTTATTGCCGAAATCGCTTTTTCTCGCCGAGATAAGCACGTTTTCTGAAATGCCGCTCTCCCGTCACTCTGGTTAAAGTGTTATGAAAAAAAAGGCTGTTGGGGGCTAGGGAGTATCGAGTTGATCATTATACATGAAGAAATAACCAATTTCATCGTTTGGTTTATGTTTTACACGCGTTTTAAATTTTATTGCCGAAATCGCTTTTTCTCGCCGAGATAAGCACGTTTTCTGAAATGCCGCTCTCCCGTCACTCTGGTTAAAGTGTTATGAAAAAAAAGGCTGTTGGGGGCTAGGGAGTATCGAGTTGATCATTATACATGAAGAAATAACCAATTTCATCGTTTGGTTTATGTTTTACACGCGTTTTAAATTTTATTGCCGAAATCGCTTTTTCTCGCCGAGATAAGCACGTTTTCTGAAATGCCGCTCTCTCGTCACTCTGGTTAAAGTGTTATGAAAAAAAAGGCTGTTGGGGGCTAGGGAGTATCGAGTTGATCATTATACATGAAGAAATAACCAATTTCATCGTTTGGTTTATGTTTTACACGCGTTTTAAATTTTATTGCCGAAATCGCTTTTTCTCGCCGAGATAAGCACGTTTTCTGAAATGCCGCTCTCCCGTCACTCTGGTTAAAGTGTTATGAAAAAAAAGGCTGTTGGGGGCTAGGGAGTATCGAGTTGATCATTATACATGAAGAAATAACCAATTTCATCGTTTGGTTTATGTTTTACACGCGTTTTAAATTTTATTGCCGAAATCGCTTTTTCTCGCCGAGATAAGCACGTTTTCTGAAATGCCGCTCTCCCGTCCCTCTGGTTAAAGTGTTATGAAAAAAAAGGCTGTTGGGGGCTAGGGAGTATCGAGTTGATCATTATACATGAAGAAATAACCAATTTCATCGTTTGGTTTATGTTTTACACGCGTTTTAAATTTTATTGCCGAAATCGCTTTTTCTCGCCGAGATAAGCACGTTTTCTGAAATGCCGCTCTCCCGTCACTCTGGTTAAAGTGTTATGAAAAAAAAGGCTGTTGGGGGCTAGGGAGTATCGAGTTGATCATTATACATGAAGAAATAACCAATTTCATCGTTTGGTTTATGTTTTACACGCGTTTTAAATTTTATTGCCGAAATCGCTTTTTCTCGCCGAGATAAGCACGTTTTCTGAAATGCCGCTCTCCCGTCACTCTGGTTAAAGTGTTATGAAAAAAAAGGCTGTTGGGGGCTAGGGAGTATCGAGTTGATCATTATACATGAAGAAATAACCAATTTCATCGTTTGGTTTATGTTTTACACGCGTTTTAAATTTTATTGCCGAAATCGCTTTTTCTCGCCGAGATAAGCACGTTTTCTGAAATGCCGCTCTCCCGTCCCTCTGGTTAAAGTGTTATGAAAAAAAAGGCTGTTGGGGGCTAGGGAGTATCGAGTTGATCATTATACATGAAGAAATAACCAATTTCATCGTTTGGTTTATGTTTTACACGCGTTTTAAATTTTATTGCCGAAATCGCTTTTTCTCGCCGAGATAAGCACGTTTTCTGAAATGCCGCTCTCCCGTCACTCTGGTTAAAGTGTTATGAAAAAAAAGGCTGTTGGGGGCTAGGGAGTATCGAGTTGATCATTATACATGAAGAAATAACCAATTTCATCGTTTGGTTTATGTTTTACACGCGTTTTAAATTTTATTGCCGAGATAAGCACGTTTTCTGAAATGCCGCTCTCCCGTCACTCTGGTTAAAGTGTTATGAAAAAAAAGGCTGTTGGGGGCTAGGGAGTATCGAGTTGATCATTATACATGAAGAAATAACCAATTTCATCGTTTGGTTTATGTTTTACACGCGTTTTAAATTTTATTGCCGAAATCGCTTTTTCTCGCCGAGATAAGCACGTTTTCTGAAATGCCGCTCTCCCGTCACTCTGGTTAAAGTGTTATGAAAAAAAAGGCTGTTGGGGGCTAGGGAGTATCGAGTTGATCATTATACATGAAGAAATAACCAATTTCATCGTTTGGTTTATGTTTTACACGATGCTCAGCTCCAGCTGGAAGTGTAAAAAGAACCGGGCTGGTTAAAAAAAGAACCGGGCGACCCGGTAAAATTTCTTAGCCGGGGCTCTGGAAGCCTAACACGGCGTGATCTTGTCCAAAAAGCCGCTGCTGAGCTCCAGCTGGAAGTGTAAAAAGAACCGGGCTGGTTAAAAAAAAGAACCGGGCGACCCGGTAAAATTGCTTAGCCGGGGCTCTGGAAGCCTAACACGGCGTGATCTTGTCCAAAAAGCCGCTGCTGAGCTCCAGCTGGAAGTGTGAAAAGAACCGGGCTGGTTAAAAAAAAGAACCGGGCGGCCCGGTAAAATTGCTTAGCCGGGGCTCTGGAAGCCTAACCCGGCGTGATACTGTGCAAAAAGCCGCTGCTGAGCTCCAGCTGGAAGTGTAAAAAAAACCGGGCTGGTTAAAAAAAAGAACCGGGCGACCCTGTAAAATTGCTTAGCCGGGGCTCTGGAAGCCTAACACGGCGTGATCTTGTCCAAAAACCCGCTGCTGAGCTCCAGCTGGAAGTGTAAAAAGAACCGGGCTGGTTAAAAAAAAGAACCGGGCGGGCCGGTAAAATTGCTTAGCCGGGGCTCTGGAAGCCTAACACGGCGTGATCTTGTCCAAAAAGCCGCTCGTGAGCTCCAGCTGGAAGTGTAAAAAGAACTGGGCTGGTTCAAAAAAAGAACCGGGCGGCCCGGTAGAATTGCTTAGCCGAGGTCCTGGAAGCCTAACCCGGCGTGATCTTGCGCAAAAAGCCGCTGCTGAGCTCCAGCTGGAAGTGTAAAAAGAACCGGGCTGGTTCAAAAAAAGAACCGGGCGGCCCGGTAAAATTGCTTAGCCGGGGTCCTGGAAGCCTAACGCGGCGTGATCTTGCCCGAAAGTCGGCCTCTATACTTCCATATTAGGTACCAGGCGCTCAGAGCCAACTTGGCAAAAATTTTCTAAGTGCCCACGGCTCTGCGGGGATTGTGCGTCCGACCCGCGCCGGTTCTCCAGCCGGCCTAAAATAACGCAAAACCAGCCTCTCCCCCTGGAGCTCACAGCCAAAGGCGAAACTTTTCTAAGTGCCTACGGCTCTGCGGGCTTTTGAGTCCGCCCCGCGCCGGTTCGTCGGTCGGCCTCAAAAAGCGAAAAATCAGCCTCTCTCCCTGGAGCTCGACTCGAGTTGATCATTATACATGAAGAAATAACCAATTTCATCGTTTGGTTTATGTTTTACACGCGTTTTAAATTTTATTGCCGAAATCGCTTTTTCTCGCCGAGATAAGCACGTTTTCTGAAATGCCGCTCTCCCGTCACTCTGGTTAAAGTGTTATGAAAAAAAAGGCTGTTGGGGGCTAGGGAGTATCGAGTTGATCATTATACATGAAGAAATAACCAATTTCATCGTTTGGTTTATGTTTTACACGCGTTTTAAATTTTATTGCCGAAATCGCTTTTTCTCGCCGAGATAAGCACGTTTTCTGAAATGCCGCTCTCCCGTCACTCTGGTTAAAGTTTTATGAAAAAAAAGGCTGTTGGGGGCTAGGGAGTATCGAGTTGATCATTATACATGAAGAAATAACCAATTTCATCGTTTGGTTTATGTTTTACACGCGTTTTAAATTTTATTGCCGAAATCGCTTTTTCTCGCCGAGATAAGCACGTTTTCTGAAATGCCGCTCTCCCGTCACTCTGGTTAAAGTGTTATGAAAAAAAAGGCTGTTTGGGGGCTAGGGAGTATCGAGTTGATCATTATACATGAAGAAATAACCAATTTCATCGTT
>NW_028232371.1:0-43589 GCF_054491065.1 Syngnathus leptorhynchus | reverse complement strand
CCCTCATTTTTTCTAAATGAAAACAACAAAAATTTCTAAAAATAGCGAATGCGTACTTGAAATAAACATGCCGTCTGATTGGTTCAACACGAGCCCCGCCCGGGAGGAGTGACGTGAGAGTGAAGAGAGAGGAGTCGCTCAGTACGCACCGGGACAGCGGAGGAGCAACATCGCTCGCAAATTTAAAAGTGTGCTAGACCTGAAGAAGGCCGATTGGGCCGAAACGTTGTCAGTGCACACTTTTATTCGTCCTTTCTTGGCCAAATAAAATCATTTAACGGATTATTTTTTTCAAAAAAAACACATTTTCAACTTTGTTCGGATCACCTTTGTTTTGCAACTTTCATTTGGACAATTCAATGAAGGAAAGTATTTAAAAATCATTTTATTGTTATTGTCATTTTTTCTCACCACAACATGCCCTACCTGTGCGATGAGGAATGGACACTTGTCCGTCGTGGTGGGACGAGACGCCAGCCGGCGAACGGTTATCGTGGGCAAGGGGCGGGAGTGGGCTACGGGGTGATGGACCGTGCATTGTCCTTCTCTCCCCGGGGGGAGCGTGGGTTCCCCAATCCGGGTGAGAGGAGGACTCCATACTCCAATCCTAACCCGCCTGTGCCTCCTCCAAGACCTGCTTACCGCCGGGCCCCGAGAGCCACACATTTGCTGAGGTGGTACGCTGTAACCGGAAGAGACCGGCTGGGACGGTGGAGCCTCGCCGGGCCGATCCTCCTAGTACCGGACGACGGTCGTCGAGTACCAATTTTGGTTACCTGATACGCCATTTGCATAAGATTATAAAGTTAATCCACCACCTACACAACCTAGAGGGGAACCAACAACCTCGCATGATAGCCCGAATGGTGTCCATCCTGTCGTCGATGATCAAACCGGCGTGCCCTTCAGAAGCTACGACCTGGCTGATAGATGGCAATGCAAGGAACTGGGGCCACACTACCATCATCGCGTTGAAGCAGCACTACCAGGACCGCCTGAAGGAGAACCTCACGAAATTGAGAGACCTCGACGCTTCAGAATGGGAGGCAGCATTTGAAGTAGCAGTCAGGTGGGCGAGACGCAATCTGCCCCGTGTCGCACAAAAGGTTGTGGATCAAGCGGCGGCGAGGGTCGCGGACAACTTGAGGATGACAAGACCGGTCCCAAGTCAACCTACAGTGCAGACGTCCCAGGGTTTCTGCTCCCGTTGTGGCAAGACCGAGAACTGGACCACCACCCGTTCCTCAAGCCCAATCAGAATCCGCTCCAGGGATCCTCCCCGAGGGGTCCTCAGGAGATGGAAGGACTGGAGGCCTCGAGGACTTCCCTCTGCCTCAACGAGACCTCCGCCTGCAACAGAGAGCCGTGAGGGGGAAGGCCCCGAGAGCCAGGGTGGACCAACCACGGGAAGATCCTGGTGTGTTAAAACCTATCCAATGGATTCCACCGGGATTCCTGGAACCTCGGGAATCACCCAGCCGCGACCGTGTGCAGACCCCCCGCTCGATACTCACCTAACACAGCCAGTGGAGGTGTCGACGCCGGAGGTCTCTGGGACGCCAGGGATCACCCGAGGACGACCCCACGTGGACTCTCCGGTTGGGGATGTACAATCACTTTACCCTGGAGACGGCCAGGAGGAGACTTCTGCCTCGGCGGATGACGACGGGATTGAGCCAGTTGAGGATGAAGTGGACACAAATGAGACCCTTGATGAATTGATGGTGGAGAGGAAGAGGTTCCCACATACGACGCGGTCACTCGACACCCTGGGGGAGGAAAGAAAAGCAGATGGCGTCTGCGAGTTGAGAAAGAAGTTGTGATCATTGGGGACTCCAACTTGAGCCGAATGCCGGATGAGTTGGATGACCACCTGCAGGTGGACAGTTTTCCAGGAGGACTCTTTAGGAATGCGGTCAGACTCTTCCAGGAAGCCGAGATTGCCTGTGACACGAGAGTGGAGCAGGTGGTGATAGCGTTCGGCATCTGCGAAAGACAGAACAAGCCTAAGGAGACGGCCATTAAGGGTCTACAGATGGCAGTCAAGGCTGCAAAGGACAGATTTCACAGGGCAAAGGTTTGGGTCCCTATTATTGATTATTCTGTTTACTGCCTGATTTTGAAAAGACAACCTGCGGGTCATTAACGACCATATTGAAAGAAATTTGGCGCACATTCCACCACTCCCAAAGGGCTGGTTCCAAGTGGTCGAGCATGATGTGGTACATTGGACACAGCAGACCGGGAGGGCCATGCTCAGCCACTGGATTGCGTTTTTAAACTCCCGGGCCCTTGAAGCCGCAACATCGGGGGAGCATGAGACCCAGGCGATTAGTGCAGCAACCCAAGAGTAGAATCGAGCCTGGTAACTCTAACCAGGACCTTAAACCTAGCCCTAACCATAGCCCTGAACGTAACATAACCCTAACCCTAACACTAACCTCTAATCGACCTGGCTAAACTTCACCCTAATCATAACCCTAAACGTAACATAACCCTGAACGTAGCCCTAACACTAACCTCTAATTGACCCTGGCTAAAATTCACCCTAACCCTAACCCTAAACGTAACATAACCCTAAACGTAACCCTAACGCTAACCCCTAATCGACCCTGGCTAAACTTAACCCTAAACCATAATCCTAAACATAACCCTAACACTAATAACTCTAACCGGAACCCTAAACTTAACCCTAAACATAACCATAAACATAACAGAACCCTAAACGTAACCCTAACAATAATCTCTAATTTTAACCACTTACCTGGATTGACTACTTACCCGCGAAATGGATCGCTCGCCTGCAACTGAGACGTAGATCTACGGAGACACAAGGAAATTTGTCAAAACAAACCTCGGCACTTCCCTACATTTTAACACTAATTTGAAGGTAAAAGAAAATAATTTTGACACTATTAGCAACCAACAGAAGTACAAATTTGAATGTAAACACGATAAATTCTGACACTATCTGTGACCGTTACACTATTTGTGACCTTCAGCGCTTCCCTGCAAACTAAAAGATTTTAGAAAACGAACTTACCTTGTTCACGATCGAAACTCACCTGTAGTCCTGAACGAACCAGTAATTACGACAGAAATTGAATACAAACAAACGAAAATAATATGACTCGATTTGTGACTAACGAAAATAGACATTGAGCCTTTGATACCCTCATTTTTTCTAAATGAAAACAACAAAAATTTCTAAAAATAGCGAATGCGTACTTGAAAATAAACATGCCGTCTGATTGGTTCAACACGAGCCCCGCCCGGGAGGAGTGACGTGAGAGTGAAGAGAGAGGAGTCGCTCAGTACGCACCGGGACAGCGGAGGAGCAACATCGCTCGCAAATTTAAAAGTGTGCTAGACCTGAAGAAGGCCGATTGGGCCGAAACGTTGTCAGTGCACACTTTTATTCGTCCTTTCTTGGCCAAATAAAATCATTTAACGGATTATTTTTTTCAAAAAAAACACATTTTCAACTTTGTTCGGATCACCTTTGTTTTGCAACTTTCATTTGGACAATTCAATGAAGGAAAGTATTTAAAAATCATTTTATTGTTATTGTCATTTTTTCTCACCACAACATGCCCTACCTGTGCGATGAGGAATGGACACTTGTCCGTCGTGGTGGACGACGCCAGCCGGCGAACGGTTATCGTGGGCAAGGGGCGGGAGTGGGCTACGGGGTGATGGACCGTGCATTGTCCTTCTCTCCCCGGGGGGAGCGTGGGTTCCCCAATCCGGGTGAGAGGAGGACTCCATACTCCAATCCTAACCCGCCTGTGCCTCCTCCAAGACCTGCTTACCGCCCGGGCCCCGAGAGCCACACATTTGCTGAGGTGGTACGCTGTAACCGGAAGAGACCGGCTGGGACGGTGGAGCCTCGCCGGGCCGATCCTCCTAGTACCGGACGACGGTCGTCGAGTACCAATTTTGGTTACCTGATACGCCATTTGCATAAGATTATAAAGTTAATCCACCACCTACACAACCTAGAGGGAACCAACAACCTCGCATGATAGCCCGAATGGTGTCCATCCTGTCGTCGATGATCAAACCGGCGTGCCCTTCAGAAGCTACGACCTGGCTGATAGATGGCAATGCAAGGAACTGGGGCCACACTACCATCATCGCGTTGAAGCAGCACTACCAGGACCGCCTGAAGGAGAACCTCACGAAATTGAGAGACCTCGACGCTTCAGAATGGGAGGCAGCATTTGAAGTAGCAGTCAGGTGGGCGAGACGCAATCTGCCCCGTGTCGCACAAAAGGTTGTGGATCAAGCGGCGGCGAGGGTCGCGGACAACTGAGGATGACAAGACCGGTCCCAAGTCAACCTACAGTGCAGACGTCCCAGGTTTCTGCTCCCGTTGTGGCAAGACCGAGAACTGGACCACCACCCGTTCCTCAAGCCCAATCAGAATCCGCTCCAGGATCCTCCCCGAGGGGTCCTCAGGAGATGGAAGGACTGGAGGCCTCGAGGACTTCCCTCTGCCTCAACGAGACCTCCGCCTGCAACAGAGAGCCGTGAGGGGGAAGGCCCCGAGAGCCAGGGTGGACCAACCACGGGAAGATCCTGGTGTGTTAAAACCTATCCAATGGATTCCACCGGGATTCCTGGAACCTCGGGAATCACCCAGCCGCGACCGTGTGCAGACCCCCCGCTCGATACTCACCTAACACAGCCAGTGGAGGTGTCGACGCCGGAGGTCTCTGGGACGCCAGGGATCACCCGAGGACGACCCCACGTGGACTCTCCGGTTGGGGATGTACAATCACTTACCCTGGAGGACGGCCAGGAGGAGACTTCTGCCTCGGCGGATGACGACGGGATTGAGCCAGTTGAGGATGAAGTGGACACAAATGAGACCCTTGATGAATTGATGGTGGAGAGGGAAGAGGTTCCCACATACGACGCGGTCACTCGACACCCTGGGGGAGGAAAGAAAAGCAGATGGCGTCTGCGAGTTGAGAAAGAAGTTGTGATCATTGGGGACTCCAACTTGAGCCGAATGCCGGATGAGTTGGATGACCACCTGCAGGTGGACAGTTTTCCAGGAGGACTCTTTAGGAATGCGGTCAGACTCTTCCAGGAAGCCGAGATTGCCTGTGACACGAGAGTGGAGCAGGTGGTGATAGCGTTCGGCATCTGCGAAAGACAGAACAAGCCTAAGGAGACGGCCATTAAGGGTCTACAGATGGCAGTCAAGGCTGCAAAGGACAGATTTCACAGGGCAAAGGTTTGGGTCCCTATTATTGATTATTCTGTTTTACTGCCTGATTTTGAAAAAGACAACCTGCGGGTCATTAACGACCATATTGAAAGAAATTTGGCGCACATTCCACCACTCCCAAAGGGCTGTTCCAAGTGGTCGAGCATGATGTGGTACATTGGACACAGCAGACCGGGAGGGCCATGCTCAGCCACTGGATTGCGTTTTTAAACTCCCGGGCCCTTGAAGCCGCAACATCGGGGGAGCATGAGACCCAGGCGATTAGTGCAGCAACCCAAGAGTAGAATCGAGCCTGGTAACTCTAACCAGGACCTTAAACCTAGCCCTAACCATAGCCCTGAACGTAACATAACCCTAACCCTAACACTAACCTCTAATCGACCCTGGCTAAACTTCACCCTAATCATAACCCTAAACGTAACATAACCCTGAACGTAGCCCTAACACTAACCTCTAATTGACCCTGGCTAAAATTCACCCTAACCCTAACCCTAAACGTAACATAACCCTAAACGTAACCCTAACGCTAACCCCTAATCGACCCTGGCTAAACTTAACCCTAAACCATAATCCTAAACATAACCCTAACACTAATAACTCTAACCGGAACCCTAAACTTAACCCTAAACATAACCATAAACATAACAGAACCCTAAACGTAACCCTAACAATAATCTCTAATTTTAACCACTTACCTGGATTGACTACTTACCCGCGAAATGGATCGCTCGCCTGCAACTGAGACGTAGATCTACGGAGACACAAGGAAATTTGTCAAAACAAACCTCGGCACTTCCCTACATTTTAAACACTAATTTGAAGGTAAAAGAAAATAATTTTGACACTATTAGCAACCAACAGAAGTACAAATTTGAATGTAAACACGATAAATTCTGACACTATCTGTGACCGTTACACTATTGTGACCTTCAGCGCTTCCCTGCAAACTAAAAGATTTTAGAAAACGAACTTACCTTGTTCACGATCGAAACTCACCTGTAGTCCTGAACGAACCAGTAATTACGACAGAAATTGAATACAAACAAACGAAAATAATATGACTCGATTTGTGACTAACGAAAATAGACATTGAGCTTTGATACCCTCATTTTTTCTAAATGAAAACAACAAAAATTTCTAAAAATAGCGAATGCGTACTTGAAAATAAACATGCCGTCTGATTGGTTCAACACGAGCCCCGCCCGGGAGGAGTGACGTGAGAGTGAAGAGAGAGGAGTCGCTCAGTACGCACCGGGACAGCGGAGGAGCAACATCGCTCGCAAATTTAAAAGTGTGCTAGACCTGAAGAAGGCCGATTGGGCCGAAACGTTGTCAGTGCACACTTTTATTCGTCCTTTCTTGGCCAAATAAAATCATTTAACGGATTATTTTTTTCAAAAAAAACACATTTTCAACTTTGTTCGGATCACCTTTGTTTTGCAACTTTCATTTGGACAATTCAATGAAGGAAAGTATTTAAAAATCATTTTATTGTTATTGTCATTTTTTCTCACCACAACATGCCCTACTGTGCGATGAGGAATGGACACTTGTCCGTCGTGGTGGACGACGCCAGCCGGCGAACGGTTATCGTGGGCAAGGGGCGGGAGTGGGCTACGGGGTGATGGACCGTGCATTGTCCTTCTCTCCCCGGGGGGAGCGTGGGTTCCCCAATCCGGGTGAGAGGAGGACTCCATACTCCAATCCTAACCCGCCTGTGCCTCCTCCAAGACCTGCTTACCGCCCGGGCCCCGAGAGCCACACATTTGCTGAGGTGGTACGCTGTAACCGGAAGAGACCGGCTGGGACGGTGGAGCCTCGCCGGGCCGATCCTCCTAGTACCGGACGACGGTCGTCGAGTACCAATTTTGGTTACCTGATACGCCATTTGCATAAGATTATAAAGTTAATCCACCACCTACACAACCTAGAGGGGAACCAACAACCTCGCATGATAGCCCGAATGGTGTCCATCCTGTCGTCGATGATCAAACCGGCGTGCCCTTCAGAAGCTACGACCTGGCTGATAGATGGCAATGCAAGGAACTGGGGCCACACTACCATCATCGCGTTGAAGCAGCACTACCAGGACCGCCTGAAGGAGAACCTCACGAAATTGAGAGACCTCGACGCTTCAGAATGGGAGGCAGCATTTGAAGTAGCAGTCAGGTGGGCGAGACGCAATCTGCCCCGTGTCGCACAAAAGGTTGTGGATCAAGCGGCGGCGAGGGTCGCGGACAACTTGAGGATGACAAGACCGGTCCCAAGTCAACCTACAGTGCAGACGTCCCAGGTTTCTGCTCCCGTTGTGGCAAGACCGAGAACTGGACCACCACCCGTTCCTCAAGCCCAATCAGAATCCGCTCCAGGGATCCTCCCCGAGGGGTCCTCAGGAGATGGAAGGACTGGAGGCCTCGAGGACTTCCCTCTGCCTCAACGAGACCTCCGCCTGCAACAGAGAGCCGTGAGGGGGAAGGCCCCGAGAGCCAGGGTGGACCAACCACGGGAAGATCCTGGTGTGTTAAAACCTATCCAATGGATTCCACCGGGGATTCCTGGAACCTCGGGAATCACCCAGCCGCGACCGTGTGCAGACCCCCCGCTCGATACTCACCTAACACAGCCAGTGGAGGTGTCGACGCCGGAGGTCTCTGGGACGCCAGGGATCACCCGAGGACGACCCCACGTGGACTCTCCGGTTGGGGATGTACAATCACTTACCCTGGAGGACGGCCAGGAGGAGACTTCTGCCTCGGCGGATGACGACGGGATTGAGCCAGTTGAGGATGAAGTGGACACAAATGAGACCCTTGATGAATTGATGGTGGAGAGGGAAGAGGTTCCCACATACGACGCGGTCACTCGACACCCTGGGGGAGGAAAGAAAAGCAGATGGCGTCTGCGAGTTGAGAAAGAAGTTGTGATCATTGGGGACTCCAACTTGAGCCGAATGCCGGATGAGTTGGATGACCACCTGCAGGTGGACAGTTTTCCAGGAGGACTCTTTAGGAATGCGGTCAGACTCTTCCAGGAAGCCGAGATTGCCTGTGACACGAGAGTGGAGCAGGTGGTGATAGCGTTCGGCATCTGCGAAAGACAGAACAAGCCTAAGGAGACGGCCATTAAGGGTCTACAGATGGCAGTCAAGGCTGCAAAGGACAGATTTCACAGGGCAAAGGTTTGGGTCCCTATTATTGATTATTCTGTTTTACTGCCTGATTTTGAAAAAGACAACCTGCGGGTCATTAACGACCATATTGAAAGAAATTTGGCGCACATTCCACCACTCCCAAAGGGCTGGTTCCAAGTGGTCGAGCATGATGTGGTACATTGGACACAGCAGACCGGGAGGGCCATGCTCAGCCACTGGATTGCGTTTTTAAACTCCCGGGCCCTTGAAGCCGCAACATCGGGGGAGCATGAGACCCAGGCGATTAGTGCAGCAACCCAAGAGTAGAATCGAGCCTGGTAACTCTAACCAGGACCTTAAACCTAGCCCTAACCATAGCCCTGAACGTAACATAACCCTAACCCTAACACTAACCTCTAATCGACCCTGGCTAAACTTCACCCTAATCATAACCCTAAACGTAACATAACCCTGAACGTAGCCCTAACACTAACCTCTAATTGACCCTGGCTAAAATTCACCCTAACCCTAACCCTAAACGTAACATAACCCTAAACGTAACCCTAACGCTAACCCCTAATCGACCCTGGCTAAACTTAACCCTAAACCATAATCCTAAACATAACCCTAACACTAATAACTCTAACCGGAACCCTAAACTTAACCCTAAACATAACCATAAACATAACAGAACCCTAAACGTAACCCTAACAATAATCTCTAATTTTAACCACTTACCTGGATTGACTACTTACCCGCGAAATGGATCGCTCGCCTGCAACTGAGACGTAGATCTACGGAGACACAAGGAAATTTGTCAAAACAAACCTCGGCACTTCCCTACATTTTAAACACTAATTTGAAGGTAAAAGAAAATAATTTTGACACTATTAGCAACCAACAGAAGTACAAATTTGAATGTAAACACGATAAATTCTGACACTATCTGTGACCGTTACACTATTTGTGACCTTCAGCGCTTCCCTGCAAACTAAAAGATTTTAGAAAACGAACTTACCTTGTTCACGATCGAAACTCACCTGTAGTCCTGAACGAACCAGTAATTACGACAGAAATTGAATACAAACAAACGAAAATAATATGACTCGATTTGTGACTAACGAAAATAGACATTGAGCTTTGATACCCTCATTTTTTCTAAATGAAAACAACAAAAATTTCTAAAAATAGCGAATGCGTACTTGAAAATAAACATGCCGTCTGATTGGTTCAACACGAGCCCCGCCCGGGAGGAGTGACGTGAGAGTGAAGAGAGAGGAGTCGCTCAGTACGCACCGGGACAGCGGAGGAGCAACATCGCTCGCAAATTTAAAAGTGTGCTAGACCTGAAGAAGGCCGATTGGGCCGAAACGTTGTCAGTGCACACTTTTATTCGTCCTTTCTTGGCCAAATAAAATCATTTAACGGATTATTTTTTTCAAAAAAAACACATTTTCAACTTTGTTCGGATCACCTTTGTTTTGCAACTTTCATTTGGACAATTCAATGAAGGAAAGTATTTAAAAATCATTTTATTGTTATTGTCATTTTTTCTCACCACAACATGCCCTACCTGTGCGATGAGGAATGGACACTTGTCCGTCGTGGTGGACGACGCCAGCCGGCGAACGGTTATCGTGGGCAAGGGGCGGGAGTGGGCTACGGGGTGATGGACCGTGCATTGTCCTTCTCTCCCCGGGGGGAGCGTGGGTTCCCCAATCCGGGTGAGAGGAGGACTCCATACTCCAATCCTAACCCGCCTGTGCCTCCTCCAAGACCTGCTTACCGCCCGGGCCCCGAGAGCCACACATTTGCTGAGGTGGTACGCTGTAACCGGAAGAGACCGGCTGGGACGGTGGAGCCTCGCCGGGCCGATCCTCCTAGTACCGGACGACGGTCGTCGAGTACCAATTTTGGTTACCTGATACGCCATTTGCATAAGATTATAAAGTTAATCCACCACCTACACAACCTAGAGGGGAACCAACAACCTCGCATGATAGCCCGAATGGTGTCCATCCTGTCGTCGATGATCAAACCGGCGTGCCCTTCAGAAGCTACGACCTGGCTGATAGATGGCAATGCAAGGAACTGGGGCCACACTACCATCATCGCGTTGAAGCAGCACTACCAGGACCGCCTGAAGGAGAACCTCACGAAATTGAGAGACCTCGACGCTTCAGAATGGGAGGCAGCATTTGAAGTAGCAGTCAGGTGGGCGAGACGCAATCTGCCCCGTGTCGCACAAAAGGTTGTGGATCAAGCGGCGGCGAGGGTCGCGGACAACTTGAGGATGACAAGACCGGTCCCAAGTCAACCTACAGTGCAGACGTCCCAGGTTTCTGCTCCCGTTGTGGCAAGACCGAGAACTGGACCACCACCCGTTCCTCAAGCCCAATCAGAATCCGCTCCAGGGATCCTCCCCGAGGGGTCCTCAGGAGATGGAAGGACTGGAGGCCTCGAGGACTTCCCTCTGCCTCAACGAGACCTCCGCCTGCAACAGAGAGCCGTGAGGGGGAAGGCCCCGAGAGCCAGGGTGGACCAACCACGGGAAGATCCTGGTGTGTTAAAACCTATCCAATGGATTCCACCGGGGATTCCTGGAACCTCGGGAATCACCCAGCCGCGACCGTGTGCAGACCCCCCGCTCGATACTCACCTAACACAGCCAGTGGAGGTGTCGACGCCGGAGGTCTCTGGGACGCCAGGGATCACCCGAGGACGACCCCACGTGGACTCTCCGGTTGGGGATGTACAATCACTTACCCTGGAGGACGGCCAGGAGGAGACTTCTGCCTCGGCGGATGACGACGGGATTGAGCCAGTTGAGGATGAAGTGGACACAAATGAGACCCTTGATGAATTGATGGTGGAGAGGGAAGAGGTTCCCACATACGACGCGGTCACTCGACACCCTGGGGGAGGAAAGAAAAGCAGATGGCGTCTGCGAGTTGAGAAAGAAGTTGTGATCATTGGGGACTCCAACTTGAGCCGAATGCCGGATGAGTTGGATGACCACCTGCAGGTGGACAGTTTTCCAGGAGGACTCTTTAGGAATGCGGTCAGACTCTTCCAGGAAGCCGAGATTGCCTGTGACACGAGAGTGGAGCAGGTGGTGATAGCGTTCGGCATCTGCGAAAGACAGAACAAGCCTAAGGAGACGGCCATTAAGGGTCTACAGATGGCAGTCAAGGCTGCAAAGGACAGATTTCACAGGGCAAAGGTTTGGGTCCCTATTATTGATTATTCTGTTTTACTGCCTGATTTTGAAAAAGACAACCTGCGGGTCATTAACGACCATATTGAAAGAAATTTGGCGCACATTCCACCACTCCCAAAGGGCTGGTTCCAAGTGGTCGAGCATGATGTGGTACATTGGACACAGCAGACCGGGAGGGCCATGCTCAGCCACTGGATTGCGTTTTTAAACTCCCGGGCCCTTGAAGCCGCAACATCGGGGGAGCATGAGACCCAGGCGATTAGTGCAGCAACCCAAGAGTAGAATCGAGCCTGGTAACTCTAACCAGGACCTTAAACCTAGCCCTAACCATAGCCCTGAACGTAACATAACCCTAACCCTAACACTAACCTCTAATCGACCCTGGCTAAACTTCACCCTAATCATAACCCTAAACGTAACATAACCCTGAACGTAGCCCTAACACTAACCTCTAATTGACCCTGGCTAAAATTCACCCTAACCCTAACCCTAAACGTAACATAACCCTAAACGTAACCCTAACGCTAACCCCTAATCGACCCTGGCTAAACTTAACCCTAAACCATAATCCTAAACATAACCCTAACACTAATAACTCTAACCGGAACCCTAAACTTAACCCTAAACATAACCATAAACATAACAGAACCCTAAACGTAACCCTAACAATAATCTCTAATTTTAACCACTTACCTGGATTGACTACTTACCCGCGAAATGGATCGCTCGCCTGCAACTGAGACGTAGATCTACGGAGACACAAGGAAATTTGTCAAAACAAACCTCGGCACTTCCCTACATTTTAAACACTAATTTGAAGGTAAAAGAAAATAATTTTGACACTATTAGCAACCAACAGAAGTACAAATTTGAATGTAAACACGATAAATTCTGACACTATCTGTGACCGTTACACTATTTGTGACCTTCAGCGCTTCCCTGCAAACTAAAAGATTTTAGAAAACGAACTTACCTTGTTCACGATCGAAACTCACCTGTAGTCCTGAACGAACCAGTAATTACGACAGAAATTGAATACAAACAAACGAAAATAATATGACTCGATTTGTGACTAACGAAAATAGACATTGAGCTTTGATACCCTCATTTTTTCTAAATGAAAACAACAAAAATTTCTAAAAATAGCGAATGCGTACTTGAAAATAAACATGCCGTCTGATTGGTTCAACACGAGCCCCGCCCGGGAGGAGTGACGTGAGAGTGAAGAGAGAGGAGTCGCTCAGTACGCACCGGGACAGCGGAGGAGCAACATCGCTCGCAAATTTAAAAGTGTGCTAGACCTGAAGAAGGCCGATTGGGCCGAAACGTTGTCAGTGCACACTTTTATTCGTCCTTTCTTGGCCAAATAAAATCATTTAACGGATTATTTTTTTCAAAAAAAACACATTTTCAACTTTGTTCGGATCACCTTTGTTTTGCAACTTTCATTTGGACAATTCAATGAAGGAAAGTATTTAAAAATCATTTTATTGTTATTGTCATTTTTTCTCACCACAACATGCCCTACCTGTGCGATGAGGAATGGACACTTGTCCGTCGTGGTGGACGACGCCAGCCGGCGAACGGTTATCGTGGGCAAGGGGCGGGAGTGGGCTACGGGGTGATGGACCGTGCATTGTCCTTCTCTCCCCGGGGGGAGCGTGGGTTCCCCAATCCGGGTGAGAGGAGGACTCCATACTCCAATCCTAACCCGCCTGTGCCTCCTCCAAGACCTGCTTACCGCCCGGGCCCCGAGAGCCACACATTTGCTGAGGTGGTACGCTGTAACCGGAAGAGACCGGCTGGGACGGTGGAGCCTCGCCGGGCCGATCCTCCTAGTACCGGACGACGGTCGTCGAGTACCAATTTTGGTTACCTGATACGCCATTTGCATAAGATTATAAAGTTAATCCACCACCTACACAACCTAGAGGGGAACCAACAACCTCGCATGATAGCCCGAATGGTGTCCATCCTGTCGTCGATGATCAAACCGGCGTGCCCTTCAGAAGCTACGACCTGGCTGATAGATGGCAATGCAAGGAACTGGGGCCACACTACCATCATCGCGTTGAAGCAGCACTACCAGGACCGCCTGAAGGAGAACCTCACGAAATTGAGAGACCTCGACGCTTCAGAATGGGAGGCAGCATTTGAAGTAGCAGTCAGGTGGGCGAGACGCAATCTGCCCCGTGTCGCACAAAAGGTTGTGGATCAAGCGGCGGCGAGGGTCGCGGACAACTTGAGGATGACAAGACCGGTCCCAAGTCAACCTACAGTGCAGACGTCCCAGGTTTCTGCTCCCGTTGTGGCAAGACCGAGAACTGGACCACCACCCGTTCCTCAAGCCCAATCAGAATCCGCTCCAGGGATCCTCCCCGAGGGGTCCTCAGGAGATGGAAGGACTGGAGGCCTCGAGGACTTCCCTCTGCCTCAACGAGACCTCCGCCTGCAACAGAGAGCCGTGAGGGGGAAGGCCCCGAGAGCCAGGGTGGACCAACCACGGGAAGATCCTGGTGTGTTAAAACCTATCCAATGGATTCCACCGGGGATTCCTGGAACCTCGGGAATCACCCAGCCGCGACCGTGTGCAGACCCCCCGCTCGATACTCACCTAACACAGCCAGTGGAGGTGTCGACGCCGGAGGTCTCTGGGACGCCAGGGATCACCCGAGGACGACCCCACGTGGACTCTCCGGTTGGGGATGTACAATCACTTACCCTGGAGGACGGCCAGGAGGAGACTTCTGCCTCGGCGGATGACGACGGGATTGAGCCAGTTGAGGATGAAGTGGACACAAATGAGACCCTTGATGAATTGATGGTGGAGAGGGAAGAGGTTCCCACATACGACGCGGTCACTCGACACCCTGGGGGAGGAAAGAAAAGCAGATGGCGTCTGCGAGTTGAGAAAGAAGTTGTGATCATTGGGGACTCCAACTTGAGCCGAATGCCGGATGAGTTGGATGACCACCTGCAGGTGGACAGTTTTCCAGGAGGACTCTTTAGGAATGCGGTCAGACTCTTCCAGGAAGCCGAGATTGCCTGTGACACGAGAGTGGAGCAGGTGGTGATAGCGTTCGGCATCTGCGAAAGACAGAACAAGCCTAAGGAGACGGCCATTAAGGGTCTACAGATGGCAGTCAAGGCTGCAAAGGACAGATTTCACAGGGCAAAGGTTTGGGTCCCTATTATTGATTATTCTGTTTTACTGCCTGATTTTGAAAAAGACAACCTGCGGGTCATTAACGACCATATTGAAAGAAATTTGGCGCACATTCCACCACTCCCAAAGGGCTGGTTCCAAGTGGTCGAGCATGATGTGGTACATTGGACACAGCAGACCGGGAGGGCCATGCTCAGCCACTGGATTGCGTTTTTAAACTCCCGGGCCCTTGAAGCCGCAACATCGGGGGAGCATGAGACCCAGGCGATTAGTGCAGCAACCCAAGAGTAGAATCGAGCCTGGTAACTCTAACCAGGACCTTAAACCTAGCCCTAACCATAGCCCTGAACGTAACATAACCCTAACCCTAACACTAACCTCTAATCGACCCTGGCTAAACTTCACCCTAATCATAACCCTAAACGTAACATAACCCTGAACGTAGCCCTAACACTAACCTCTAATTGACCCTGGCTAAAATTCACCCTAACCCTAACCCTAAACGTAACATAACCCTAAACGTAACCCTAACGCTAACCCCTAATCGACCCTGGCTAAACTTAACCCTAAACCATAATCCTAAACATAACCCTAACACTAATAACTCTAACCGGAACCCTAAACTTAACCCTAAACATAACCATAAACATAACAGAACCCTAAACGTAACCCTAACAATAATCTCTAATTTTAACCACTTACCTGGATTGACTACTTACCCGCGAAATGGATCGCTCGCCTGCAACTGAGACGTAGATCTACGGAGACACAAGGAAATTTGTCAAAACAAACCTCGGCACTTCCCTACATTTTAAACACTAATTTGAAGGTAAAAGAAAATAATTTTGACACTATTAGCAACCAACAGAAGTACAAATTTGAATGTAAACACGATAAATTCTGACACTATCTGTGACCGTTACACTATTTGTGACCTTCAGCGCTTCCCTGCAAACTAAAAGATTTTAGAAAACGAACTTACCTTGTTCACGATCGAAACTCACCTGTAGTCCTGAACGAACCAGTAATTACGACAGAAATTGAATACAAACAAACGAAAATAATATGACTCGATTTGTGACTAACGAAAATAGACATTGAGCTTTGATACCCTCATTTTTTCTAAATGAAAACAACAAAAATTTCTAAAAATAGCGAATGCGTACTTGAAAATAAACATGCCGTCTGATTGGTTCAACACGAGCCCCGCCCGGGAGGAGTGACGTGAGAGTGAAGAGAGAGGAGTCGCTCAGTACGCACCGGGACAGCGGAGGAGCAACATCGCTCGCAAATTTAAAAGTGTGCTAGACCTGAAGAAGGCCGATTGGGCCGAAACGTTGTCAGTGCACACTTTTATTCGTCCTTTCTTGGCCAAATAAAATCATTTAACGGATTATTTTTTTCAAAAAAAACACATTTTCAACTTTGTTCGGATCACCTTTGTTTTGCAACTTTCATTTGGACAATTCAATGAAGGAAAGTATTTAAAAATCATTTTATTGTTATTGTCATTTTTTCTCACCACAACATGCCCTACCTGTGCGATGAGGAATGGACACTTGTCCGTCGTGGTGGACGACGCCAGCCGGCGAACGGTTATCGTGGGCAAGGGGCGGGAGTGGGCTACGGGGTGATGGACCGTGCATTGTCCTTCTCTCCCCGGGGGGAGCGTGGGTTCCCCAATCCGGGTGAGAGGAGGACTCCATACTCCAATCCTAACCCGCCTGTGCCTCCTCCAAGACCTGCTTACCGCCCGGGCCCCGAGAGCCACACATTTGCTGAGGTGGTACGCTGTAACCGGAAGAGACCGGCTGGGACGGTGGAGCCTCGCCGGGCCGATCCTCCTAGTACCGGACGACGGTCGTCGAGTACCAATTTTGGTTACCTGATACGCCATTTGCATAAGATTATAAAGTTAATCCACCACCTACACAACCTAGAGGGGAACCAACAACCTCGCATGATAGCCCGAATGGTGTCCATCCTGTCGTCGATGATCAAACCGGCGTGCCCTTCAGAAGCTACGACCTGGCTGATAGATGGCAATGCAAGGAACTGGGGCCACACTACCATCATCGCGTTGAAGCAGCACTACCAGGACCGCCTGAAGGAGAACCTCACGAAATTGAGAGACCTCGACGCTTCAGAATGGGAGGCAGCATTTGAAGTAGCAGTCAGGTGGGCGAGACGCAATCTGCCCCGTGTCGCACAAAAGGTTGTGGATCAAGCGGCGGCGAGGGTCGCGGACAACTTGAGGATGACAAGACCGGTCCCAAGTCAACCTACAGTGCAGACGTCCCAGGTTTCTGCTCCCGTTGTGGCAAGACCGAGAACTGGACCACCACCCGTTCCTCAAGCCCAATCAGAATCCGCTCCAGGGATCCTCCCCGAGGGGTCCTCAGGAGATGGAAGGACTGGAGGCCTCGAGGACTTCCCTCTGCCTCAACGAGACCTCCGCCTGCAACAGAGAGCCGTGAGGGGGAAGGCCCCGAGAGCCAGGGTGGACCAACCACGGGAAGATCCTGGTGTGTTAAAACCTATCCAATGGATTCCACCGGGGATTCCTGGAACCTCGGGAATCACCCAGCCGCGACCGTGTGCAGACCCCCCGCTCGATACTCACCTAACACAGCCAGTGGAGGTGTCGACGCCGGAGGTCTCTGGGACGCCAGGGATCACCCGAGGACGACCCCACGTGGACTCTCCGGTTGGGGATGTACAATCACTTACCCTGGAGGACGGCCAGGAGGAGACTTCTGCCTCGGCGGATGACGACGGGATTGAGCCAGTTGAGGATGAAGTGGACACAAATGAGACCCTTGATGAATTGATGGTGGAGAGGGAAGAGGTTCCCACATACGACGCGGTCACTCGACACCCTGGGGGAGGAAAGAAAAGCAGATGGCGTCTGCGAGTTGAGAAAGAAGTTGTGATCATTGGGGACTCCAACTTGAGCCGAATGCCGGATGAGTTGGATGACCACCTGCAGGTGGACAGTTTTCCAGGAGGACTCTTTAGGAATGCGGTCAGACTCTTCCAGGAAGCCGAGATTGCCTGTGACACGAGAGTGGAGCAGGTGGTGATAGCGTTCGGCATCTGCGAAAGACAGAACAAGCCTAAGGAGACGGCCATTAAGGGTCTACAGATGGCAGTCAAGGCTGCAAAGGACAGATTTCACAGGGCAAAGGTTTGGGTCCCTATTATTGATTATTCTGTTTTACTGCCTGATTTTGAAAAAGACAACCTGCGGGTCATTAACGACCATATTGAAAGAAATTTGGCGCACATTCCACCACTCCCAAAGGGCTGGTTCCAAGTGGTCGAGCATGATGTGGTACATTGGACACAGCAGACCGGGAGGGCCATGCTCAGCCACTGGATTGCGTTTTTAAACTCCCGGGCCCTTGAAGCCGCAACATCGGGGGAGCATGAGACCCAGGCGATTAGTGCAGCAACCCAAGAGTAGAATCGAGCCTGGTAACTCTAACCAGGACCTTAAACCTAGCCCTAACCATAGCCCTGAACGTAACATAACCCTAACCCTAACACTAACCTCTAATCGACCCTGGCTAAACTTCACCCTAATCATAACCCTAAACGTAACATAACCCTGAACGTAGCCCTAACACTAACCTCTAATTGACCCTGGCTAAAATTCACCCTAACCCTAACCCTAAACGTAACATAACCCTAAACGTAACCCTAACGCTAACCCCTAATCGACCCTGGCTAAACTTAACCCTAAACCATAATCCTAAACATAACCCTAACACTAATAACTCTAACCGGAACCCTAAACTTAACCCTAAACATAACCATAAACATAACAGAACCCTAAACGTAACCCTAACAATAATCTCTAATTTTAACCACTTACCTGGATTGACTACTTACCCGCGAAATGGATCGCTCGCCTGCAACTGAGACGTAGATCTACGGAGACACAAGGAAATTTGTCAAAACAAACCTCGGCACTTCCCTACATTTTAAACACTAATTTGAAGGTAAAAGAAAATAATTTTGACACTATTAGCAACCAACAGAAGTACAAATTTGAATGTAAACACGATAAATTCTGACACTATCTGTGACCGTTACACTATTTGTGACCTTCAGCGCTTCCCTGCAAACTAAAAGATTTTAGAAAACGAACTTACCTTGTTCACGATCGAAACTCACCTGTAGTCCTGAACGAACCAGTAATTACGACAGAAATTGAATACAAACAAACGAAAATAATATGACTCGATTTGTGACTAACGAAAATAGACATTGAGCTTTGATACCCTCATTTTTTCTAAATGAAAACAACAAAAATTTCTAAAAATAGCGAATGCGTACTTGAAAATAAACATGCCGTCTGATTGGTTCAACACGAGCCCCGCCCGGGAGGAGTGACGTGAGAGTGAAGAGAGAGGAGTCGCTCAGTACGCACCGGGACAGCGGAGGAGCAACATCGCTCGCAAATTTAAAAGTGTGCTAGACCTGAAGAAGGCCGATTGGGCCGAAACGTTGTCAGTGCACACTTTTATTCGTCCTTTCTTGGCCAAATAAAATCATTTAACGGATTATTTTTTTCAAAAAAAACACATTTTCAACTTTGTTCGGATCACCTTTGTTTTGCAACTTTCATTTGGACAATTCAATGAAGGAAAGTATTTAAAAATCATTTTATTGTTATTGTCATTTTTTCTCACCACAACATGCCCTACCTGTGCGATGAGGAATGGACACTTGTCCGTCGTGGTGGACGACGCCAGCCGGCGAACGGTTATCGTGGGCAAGGGGCGGGAGTGGGCTACGGGGTGATGGACCGTGCATTGTCCTTCTCTCCCCGGGGGGAGCGTGGGTTCCCCAATCCGGGTGAGAGGAGGACTCCATACTCCAATCCTAACCCGCCTGTGCCTCCTCCAAGACCTGCTTACCGCCCGGGCCCCGAGAGCCACACATTTGCTGAGGTGGTACGCTGTAACCGGAAGAGACCGGCTGGGACGGTGGAGCCTCGCCGGGCCGATCCTCCTAGTACCGGACGACGGTCGTCGAGTACCAATTTTGGTTACCTGATACGCCATTTGCATAAGATTATAAAGTTAATCCACCACCTACACAACCTAGAGGGGAACCAACAACCTCGCATGATAGCCCGAATGGTGTCCATCCTGTCGTCGATGATCAAACCGGCGTGCCCTTCAGAAGCTACGACCTGGCTGATAGATGGCAATGCAAGGAACTGGGGCCACACTACCATCATCGCGTTGAAGCAGCACTACCAGGACCGCCTGAAGGAGAACCTCACGAAATTGAGAGACCTCGACGCTTCAGAATGGGAGGCAGCATTTGAAGTAGCAGTCAGGTGGGCGAGACGCAATCTGCCCCGTGTCGCACAAAAGGTTGTGGATCAAGCGGCGGCGAGGGTCGCGGACAACTTGAGGATGACAAGACCGGTCCCAAGTCAACCTACAGTGCAGACGTCCCAGGTTTCTGCTCCCGTTGTGGCAAGACCGAGAACTGGACCACCACCCGTTCCTCAAGCCCAATCAGAATCCGCTCCAGGGATCCTCCCCGAGGGGTCCTCAGGAGATGGAAGGACTGGAGGCCTCGAGGACTTCCCTCTGCCTCAACGAGACCTCCGCCTGCAACAGAGAGCCGTGAGGGGGAAGGCCCCGAGAGCCAGGGTGGACCAACCACGGGAAGATCCTGGTGTGTTAAAACCTATCCAATGGATTCCACCGGGGATTCCTGGAACCTCGGGAATCACCCAGCCGCGACCGTGTGCAGACCCCCCGCTCGATACTCACCTAACACAGCCAGTGGAGGTGTCGACGCCGGAGGTCTCTGGGACGCCAGGGATCACCCGAGGACGACCCCACGTGGACTCTCCGGTTGGGGATGTACAATCACTTACCCTGGAGGACGGCCAGGAGGAGACTTCTGCCTCGGCGGATGACGACGGGATTGAGCCAGTTGAGGATGAAGTGGACACAAATGAGACCCTTGATGAATTGATGGTGGAGAGGGAAGAGGTTCCCACATACGACGCGGTCACTCGACACCCTGGGGGAGGAAAGAAAAGCAGATGGCGTCTGCGAGTTGAGAAAGAAGTTGTGATCATTGGGGACTCCAACTTGAGCCGAATGCCGGATGAGTTGGATGACCACCTGCAGGTGGACAGTTTTCCAGGAGGACTCTTTAGGAATGCGGTCAGACTCTTCCAGGAAGCCGAGATTGCCTGTGACACGAGAGTGGAGCAGGTGGTGATAGCGTTCGGCATCTGCGAAAGACAGAACAAGCCTAAGGAGACGGCCATTAAGGGTCTACAGATGGCAGTCAAGGCTGCAAAGGACAGATTTCACAGGGCAAAGGTTTGGGTCCCTATTATTGATTATTCTGTTTTACTGCCTGATTTTGAAAAAGACAACCTGCGGGTCATTAACGACCATATTGAAAGAAATTTGGCGCACATTCCACCACTCCCAAAGGGCTGGTTCCAAGTGGTCGAGCATGATGTGGTACATTGGACACAGCAGACCGGGAGGGCCATGCTCAGCCACTGGATTGCGTTTTTAAACTCCCGGGCCCTTGAAGCCGCAACATCGGGGGAGCATGAGACCCAGGCGATTAGTGCAGCAACCCAAGAGTAGAATCGAGCCTGGTAACTCTAACCAGGACCTTAAACCTAGCCCTAACCATAGCCCTGAACGTAACATAACCCTAACCCTAACACTAACCTCTAATCGACCCTGGCTAAACTTCACCCTAATCATAACCCTAAACGTAACATAACCCTGAACGTAGCCCTAACACTAACCTCTAATTGACCCTGGCTAAAATTCACCCTAACCCTAACCCTAAACGTAACATAACCCTAAACGTAACCCTAACGCTAACCCCTAATCGACCCTGGCTAAACTTAACCCTAAACCATAATCCTAAACATAACCCTAACACTAATAACTCTAACCGGAACCCTAAACTTAACCCTAAACATAACCATAAACATAACAGAACCCTAAACGTAACCCTAACAATAATCTCTAATTTTAACCACTTACCTGGATTGACTACTTACCCGCGAAATGGATCGCTCGCCTGCAACTGAGACGTAGATCTACGGAGACACAAGGAAATTTGTCAAAACAAACCTCGGCACTTCCCTACATTTTAAACACTAATTTGAAGGTAAAAGAAAATAATTTTGACACTATTAGCAACCAACAGAAGTACAAATTTGAATGTAAACACGATAAATTCTGACACTATCTGTGACCGTTACACTATTTGTGACCTTCAGCGCTTCCCTGCAAACTAAAAGATTTTAGAAAACGAACTTACCTTGTTCACGATCGAAACTCACCTGTAGTCCTGAACGAACCAGTAATTACGACAGAAATTGAATACAAACAAACGAAAATAATATGACTCGATTTGTGACTAACGAAAATAGACATTGAGCTTTGATACCCTCATTTTTTCTAAATGAAAACAACAAAAATTTCTAAAAATAGCGAATGCGTACTTGAAAATAAACATGCCGTCTGATTGGTTCAACACGAGCCCCGCCCGGGAGGAGTGACGTGAGAGTGAAGAGAGAGGAGTCGCTCAGTACGCACCGGGACAGCGGAGGAGCAACATCGCTCGCAAATTTAAAAGTGTGCTAGACCTGAAGAAGGCCGATTGGGCCGAAACGTTGTCAGTGCACACTTTTATTCGTCCTTTCTTGGCCAAATAAAATCATTTAACGGATTATTTTTTTCAAAAAAAACACATTTTCAACTTTGTTCGGATCACCTTTGTTTTGCAACTTTCATTTGGACAATTCAATGAAGGAAAGTATTTAAAAATCATTTTATTGTTATTGTCATTTTTTCTCACCACAACATGCCCTACCTGTGCGATGAGGAATGGACACTTGTCCGTCGTGGTGGACGACGCCAGCCGGCGAACGGTTATCGTGGGCAAGGGGCGGGAGTGGGCTACGGGGTGATGGACCGTGCATTGTCCTTCTCTCCCCGGGGGGAGCGTGGGTTCCCCAATCCGGGTGAGAGGAGGACTCCATACTCCAATCCTAACCCGCCTGTGCCTCCTCCAAGACCTGCTTACCGCCCGGGCCCCGAGAGCCACACATTTGCTGAGGTGGTACGCTGTAACCGGAAGAGACCGGCTGGGACGGTGGAGCCTCGCCGGGCCGATCCTCCTAGTACCGGACGACGGTCGTCGAGTACCAATTTTGGTTACCTGATACGCCATTTGCATAAGATTATAAAGTTAATCCACCACCTACACAACCTAGAGGGGAACCAACAACCTCGCATGATAGCCCGAATGGTGTCCATCCTGTCGTCGATGATCAAACCGGCGTGCCCTTCAGAAGCTACGACCTGGCTGATAGATGGCAATGCAAGGAACTGGGGCCACACTACCATCATCGCGTTGAAGCAGCACTACCAGGACCGCCTGAAGGAGAACCTCACGAAATTGAGAGACCTCGACGCTTCAGAATGGGAGGCAGCATTTGAAGTAGCAGTCAGGTGGGCGAGACGCAATCTGCCCCGTGTCGCACAAAAGGTTGTGGATCAAGCGGCGGCGAGGGTCGCGGACAACTTGAGGATGACAAGACCGGTCCCAAGTCAACCTACAGTGCAGACGTCCCAGGTTTCTGCTCCCGTTGTGGCAAGACCGAGAACTGGACCACCACCCGTTCCTCAAGCCCAATCAGAATCCGCTCCAGGGATCCTCCCCGAGGGGTCCTCAGGAGATGGAAGGACTGGAGGCCTCGAGGACTTCCCTCTGCCTCAACGAGACCTCCGCCTGCAACAGAGAGCCGTGAGGGGGAAGGCCCCGAGAGCCAGGGTGGACCAACCACGGGAAGATCCTGGTGTGTTAAAACCTATCCAATGGATTCCACCGGGGATTCCTGGAACCTCGGGAATCACCCAGCCGCGACCGTGTGCAGACCCCCCGCTCGATACTCACCTAACACAGCCAGTGGAGGTGTCGACGCCGGAGGTCTCTGGGACGCCAGGGATCACCCGAGGACGACCCCACGTGGACTCTCCGGTTGGGGATGTACAATCACTTACCCTGGAGGACGGCCAGGAGGAGACTTCTGCCTCGGCGGATGACGACGGGATTGAGCCAGTTGAGGATGAAGTGGACACAAATGAGACCCTTGATGAATTGATGGTGGAGAGGGAAGAGGTTCCCACATACGACGCGGTCACTCGACACCCTGGGGGAGGAAAGAAAAGCAGATGGCGTCTGCGAGTTGAGAAAGAAGTTGTGATCATTGGGGACTCCAACTTGAGCCGAATGCCGGATGAGTTGGATGACCACCTGCAGGTGGACAGTTTTCCAGGAGGACTCTTTAGGAATGCGGTCAGACTCTTCCAGGAAGCCGAGATTGCCTGTGACACGAGAGTGGAGCAGGTGGTGATAGCGTTCGGCATCTGCGAAAGACAGAACAAGCCTAAGGAGACGGCCATTAAGGGTCTACAGATGGCAGTCAAGGCTGCAAAGGACAGATTTCACAGGGCAAAGGTTTGGGTCCCTATTATTGATTATTCTGTTTTACTGCCTGATTTTGAAAAAGACAACCTGCGGGTCATTAACGACCATATTGAAAGAAATTTGGCGCACATTCCACCACTCCCAAAGGGCTGGTTCCAAGTGGTCGAGCATGATGTGGTACATTGGACACAGCAGACCGGGAGGGCCATGCTCAGCCACTGGATTGCGTTTTTAAACTCCCGGGCCCTTGAAGCCGCAACATCGGGGGAGCATGAGACCCAGGCGATTAGTGCAGCAACCCAAGAGTAGAATCGAGCCTGGTAACTCTAACCAGGACCTTAAACCTAGCCCTAACCATAGCCCTGAACGTAACATAACCCTAACCCTAACACTAACCTCTAATCGACCCTGGCTAAACTTCACCCTAATCATAACCCTAAACGTAACATAACCCTGAACGTAGCCCTAACACTAACCTCTAATTGACCCTGGCTAAAATTCACCCTAACCCTAACCCTAAACGTAACATAACCCTAAACGTAACCCTAACGCTAACCCCTAATCGACCCTGGCTAAACTTAACCCTAAACCATAATCCTAAACATAACCCTAACACTAATAACTCTAACCGGAACCCTAAACTTAACCCTAAACATAACCATAAACATAACAGAACCCTAAACGTAACCCTAACAATAATCTCTAATTTTAACCACACACCTGGATTGACTACTTACCCGCGAAATGGATCGCTCGCCTGCAACTGAGACGTAGATCTACGGAGACACAAGGAAATTTGTCAAAACAAACCTCGGCACTTCCCTACATTTTAAACACTAATTTGAAGGTAAAAGAAAATAATTTTGACACTATTAGCAACCAACAGAAGTACAAATTTGAATGTAAACACGATAAATTCTGACACTATCTGTGACCGTTACACTATTTGTGACCTTCAGCGCTTCCCTGCAAACTAAAAGATTTTAGAAAACGAACTTACCTTGTTCACGATCGAAACTCACCTGTAGTCCTGAACGAACCAGTAATTACGACAGAAATTGAATACAAACAAACAAAAATAATATGACTCGATTTGTGACTAACGAAAATAGACATTGAGCTTTGATACCCTCATTTTTTCTAAATGAAAACAACAAAAATTTCTAAAAATAGCGAATGCGTACTTGAAAATAAACATGCCGTCTGATTGGTTCAACACGAGCCCCGCCCGGGAGGAGTGACGTGAGAGTGAAGAGAGAGGAGTCGCTCAGTACGCACCGGGACAGCGGAGGAGCAACATCGCTCGCAAATTTAAAAGTGTGCTAGACCTGAAGAAGGCCGATTGGGCCGAAACGTTGTCAGTGCACACTTTTATTCGTCCTTTCTTGGCCAAATAAAATCATTTAACGGATTATTTTTTTCAAAAAAAACACATTTTCAACTTTGTTCGGATCACCTTTGTTTTGCAACTTTCATTTGGACAATTCAATGAAGGAAAGTATTTAAAAATCATTTTATTGTTATTGTCATTTTTTCTCACCACAACATGCCCTACCTGTGCGATGAGGAATGGACACTTGTCCGTCGTGGTGGACGACGCCAGCCGGCGAACGGTTATCGTGGGCAAGGGGCGGGAGTGGGCTACGGGGTGATGGACCGTGCATTGTCCTTCTCTCCCCGGGGGGAGCGTGGGTTCCCCAATCCGGGTGAGAGGAGGACTCCATACTCCAATCCTAACCCGCCTGTGCCTCCTCCAAGACCTGCTTACCGCCCGGGCCCCGAGAGCCACACATTTGCTGAGGTGGTACGCTGTAACCGGAAGAGACCGGCTGGGACGGTGGAGCCTCGCCGGGCCGATCCTCCTAGTACCGGACGACGGTCGTCGAGTACCAATTTTGGTTACCTGATACGCCATTTGCATAAGATTATAAAGTTAATCCACCACCTACACAACCTAGAGGGGAACCAACAACCTCGCATGATAGCCCGAATGGTGTCCATCCTGTCGTCGATGATCAAACCGGCGTGCCCTTCAGAAGCTACGACCTGGCTGATAGATGGCAATGCAAGGAACTGGGGCCACACTACCATCATCGCGTTGAAGCAGCACTACCAGGACCGCCTGAAGGAGAACCTCACGAAATTGAGAGACCTCGACGCTTCAGAATGGGAGGCAGCATTTGAAGTAGCAGTCAGGTGGGCGAGACGCAATCTGCCCCGTGTCGCACAAAAGGTTGTGGATCAAGCGGCGGCGAGGGTCGCGGACAACTTGAGGATGACAAGACCGGTCCCAAGTCAACCTACAGTGCAGACGTCCCAGGTTTCTGCTCCCGTTGTGGCAAGACCGAGAACTGGACCACCACCCGTTCCTCAAGCCCAATCAGAATCCGCTCCAGGGATCCTCCCCGAGGGGTCCTCAGGAGATGGAAGGACTGGAGGCCTCGAGGACTTCCCTCTGCCTCAACGAGACCTCCGCCTGCAACAGAGAGCCGTGAGGGGGAAGGCCCCGAGAGCCAGGGTGGACCAACCACGGGAAGATCCTGGTGTGTTAAAACCTATCCAATGGATTCCACCGGGGATTCCTGGAACCTCGGGAATCACCCAGCCGCGACCGTGTGCAGACCCCCCGCTCGATACTCACCTAACACAGCCAGTGGAGGTGTCGACGCCGGAGGTCTCTGGGACGCCAGGGATCACCCGAGGACGACCCCACGTGGACTCTCCGGTTGGGGATGTACAATCACTTACCCTGGAGGACGGCCAGGAGGAGACTTCTGCCTCGGCGGATGACGACGGGATTGAGCCAGTTGAGGATGAAGTGGACACAAATGAGACCCTTGATGAATTGATGGTGGAGAGGGAAGAGGTTCCCACATACGACGCGGTCACTCGACACCCTGGGGGAGGAAAGAAAAGCAGATGGCGTCTGCGAGTTGAGAAAGAAGTTGTGATCATTGGGGACTCCAACTTGAGCCGAATGCCGGATGAGTTGGATGACCACCTGCAGGTGGACAGTTTTCCAGGAGGACTCTTTAGGAATGCGGTCAGACTCTTCCAGGAAGCCGAGATTGCCTGTGACACGAGAGTGGAGCAGGTGGTGATAGCGTTCGGCATCTGCGAAAGACAGAACAAGCCTAAGGAGACGGCCATTAAGGGTCTACAGATGGCAGTCAAGGCTGCAAAGGACAGATTTCACAGGGCAAAGGTTTGGGTCCCTATTATTGATTATTCTGTTTTACTGCCTGATTTTGAAAAAGACAACCTGCGGGTCATTAACGACCATATTGAAAGAAATTTGGCGCACATTCCACCACTCCCAAAGGGCTGGTTCCAAGTGGTCGAGCATGATGTGGTACATTGGACACAGCAGACCGGGAGGGCCATGCTCAGCCACTGGATTGCGTTTTTAAACTCCCGGGCCCTTGAAGCCGCAACATCGGGGGAGCATGAGACCCAGGCGATTAGTGCAGCAACCCAAGAGTAGAATCGAGCCTGGTAACTCTAACCAGGACCTTAAACCTAGCCCTAACCATAGCCCTGAACGTAACATAACCCTAACCCTAACACTAACCTCTAATCGACCCTGGCTAAACTTCACCCTAATCATAACCCTAAACGTAACATAACCCTGAACGTAGCCCTAACACTAACCTCTAATTGACCCTGGCTAAAATTCACCCTAACCCTAACCCTAAACGTAACATAACCCTAAACGTAACCCTAACGCTAACCCCTAATCGACCCTGGCTAAACTTAACCCTAAACCATAATCCTAAACATAACCCTAACACTAATAACTCTAACCGGAACCCTAAACTTAACCCTAAACATAACCATAAACATAACAGAACCCTAAACGTAACCCTAACAATAATCTCTAATTTTAACCACTTACCTGGATTGACTACTTACCCGCGAAATGGATCGCTCGCCTGCAACTGAGACGTAGATCTACGGAGACACAAGGAAATTTGTCAAAACAAACCTCGGCACTTCCCTACATTTTAAACACTAATTTGAAGGTAAAAGAAAATAATTTTGACACTATTAGCAACCAACAGAAGTACAAATTTGAATGTAAACACGATAAATTCTGACACTATCTGTGACCGTTACACTATTTGTGACCTTCAGCGCTTCCCTGCAAACTAAAAGATTTTAGAAAACGAACTTACCTTGTTCACGATCGAAACTCACCTGTAGTCCTGAACGAACCAGTAATTACGACAGAAATTGAATACAAACAAACGAAAATAATATGACTCGATTTGTGACTAACGAAAATAGACATTGAGCTTTGATACCCTCATTTTTTCTAAATGAAAACAACAAAAATTTCTAAAAATAGCGAATGCGTACTTGAAAATAAACATGCCGTCTGATTGGTTCAACACGAGCCCCGCCCGGGAGGAGTGACGTGAGAGTGAAGAGAGAGGAGTCGCTCAGTACGCACCGGGACAGCGGAGGAGCAACATCGCTCGCAAATTTAAAAGTGTGCTAGACCTGAAGAAGGCCGATTGGGCCGAAACGTTGTCAGTGCACACTTTTATTCGTCCTTTCTTGGCCAAATAAAATCATTTAACGGATTATTTTTTTCAAAAAAAACACATTTTCAACTTTGTTCGGATCACCTTTGTTTTGCAACTTTCATTTGGACAATTCAATGAAGGAAAGTATTTAAAAATCATTTTATTGTTATTGTCATTTTTTCTCACCACAACATGCCCTACCTGTGCGATGAGGAATGGACACTTGTCCGTCGTGGTGGACGACGCCAGCCGGCGAACGGTTATCGTGGGCAAGGGGCGGGAGTGGGCTACGGGGTGATGGACCGTGCATTGTCCTTCTCTCCCCGGGGGGAGCGTGGGTTCCCCAATCCGGGTGAGAGGAGGACTCCATACTCCAATCCTAACCCGCCTGTGCCTCCTCCAAGACCTGCTTACCGCCCGGGCCCCGAGAGCCACACATTTGCTGAGGTGGTACGCTGTAACCGGAAGAGACCGGCTGGGACGGTGGAGCCTCGCCGGGCCGATCCTCCTAGTACCGGACGACGGTCGTCGAGTACCAATTTTGGTTACCTGATACGCCATTTGCATAAGATTATAAAGTTAATCCACCACCTACACAACCTAGAGGGGAACCAACAACCTCGCATGATAGCCCGAATGGTGTCCATCCTGTCGTCGATGATCAAACCGGCGTGCCCTTCAGAAGCTACGACCTGGCTGATAGATGGCAATGCAAGGAACTGGGGCCACACTACCATCATCGCGTTGAAGCAGCACTACCAGGACCGCCTGAAGGAGAACCTCACGAAATTGAGAGACCTCGACGCTTCAGAATGGGAGGCAGCATTTGAAGTAGCAGTCAGGTGGGCGAGACGCAATCTGCCCCGTGTCGCACAAAAGGTTGTGGATCAAGCGGCGGCGAGGGTCGCGGACAACTTGAGGATGACAAGACCGGTCCCAAGTCAACCTACAGTGCAGACGTCCCAGGTTTCTGCTCCCGTTGTGGCAAGACCGAGAACTGGACCACCACCCGTTCCTCAAGCCCAATCAGAATCCGCTCCAGGGATCCTCCCCGAGGGGTCCTCAGGAGATGGAAGGACTGGAGGCCTCGAGGACTTCCCTCTGCCTCAACGAGACCTCCGCCTGCAACAGAGAGCCGTGAGGGGGAAGGCCCCGAGAGCCAGGGTGGACCAACCACGGGAAGATCCTGGTGTGTTAAAACCTATCCAATGGATTCCACCGGGGATTCCTGGAACCTCGGGAATCACCCAGCCGCGACCGTGTGCAGACCCCCCGCTCGATACTCACCTAACACAGCCAGTGGAGGTGTCGACGCCGGAGGTCTCTGGGACGCCAGGGATCACCCGAGGACGACCCCACGTGGACTCTCCGGTTGGGGATGTACAATCACTTACCCTGGAGGACGGCCAGGAGGAGACTTCTGCCTCGGCGGATGACGACGGGATTGAGCCAGTTGAGGATGAAGTGGACACAAATGAGACCCTTGATGAATTGATGGTGGAGAGGGAAGAGGTTCCCACATACGACGCGGTCACTCGACACCCTGGGGGAGGAAAGAAAAGCAGATGGCGTCTGCGAGTTGAGAAAGAAGTTGTGATCATTGGGGACTCCAACTTGAGCCGAATGCCGGATGAGTTGGATGACCACCTGCAGGTGGACAGTTTTCCAGGAGGACTCTTTAGGAATGCGGTCAGACTCTTCCAGGAAGCCGAGATTGCCTGTGACACGAGAGTGGAGCAGGTGGTGATAGCGTTCGGCATCTGCGAAAGACAGAACAAGCCTAAGGAGACGGCCATTAAGGGTCTACAGATGGCAGTCAAGGCTGCAAAGGACAGATTTCACAGGGCAAAGGTTTGGGTCCCTATTATTGATTATTCTGTTTTACTGCCTGATTTTGAAAAAGACAACCTGCGGGTCATTAACGACCATATTGAAAGAAATTTGGCGCACATTCCACCACTCCCAAAGGGCTGGTTCCAAGTGGTCGAGCATGATGTGGTACATTGGACACAGCAGACCGGGAGGGCCATGCTCAGCCACTGGATTGCGTTTTTAAACTCCCGGGCCCTTGAAGCCGCAACATCGGGGGAGCATGAGACCCAGGCGATTAGTGCAGCAACCCAAGAGTAGAATCGAGCCTGGTAACTCTAACCAGGACCTTAAACCTAGCCCTAACCATAGCCCTGAACGTAACATAACCCTAACCCTAACACTAACCTCTAATCGACCCTGGCTAAACTTCACCCTAATCATAACCCTAAACGTAACATAACCCTGAACGTAGCCCTAACACTAACCTCTAATTGACCCTGGCTAAAATTCACCCTAACCCTAACCCTAAACGTAACATAACCCTAAACGTAACCCTAACGCTAACCCCTAATCGACCCTGGCTAAACTTAACCCTAAACCATAATCCTAAACATAACCCTAACACTAATAACTCTAACCGGAACCCTAAACTTAACCCTAAACATAACCATAAACATAACAGAACCCTAAACGTAACCCTAACAATAATCTCTAATTTTAACCACTTACCTGGATTGACTACTTACCCGCGAAATGGATCGCTCGCCTGCAACTGAGACGTAGATCTACGGAGACACAAGGAAATTTGTCAAAACAAACCTCGGCACTTCCCTACATTTTAAACACTAATTTGAAGGTAAAAGAAAATAATTTTGACACTATTAGCAACCAACAGAAGTACAAATTTGAATGTAAACACGATAAATTCTGACACTATCTGTGACCGTTACACTATTTGTGACCTTCAGCGCTTCCCTGCAAACTAAAAGATTTTAGAAAACGAACTTACCTTGTTCACGATCGAAACTCACCTGTAGTCCTGAACGAACCAGTAATTACGACAGAAATTGAATACAAACAAACGAAAATAATATGACTCGATTTGTGACTAACGAAAATAGACATTGAGCTTTGATACCCTCATTTTTTCTAAATGAAAACAACAAAAATTTCTAAAAATAGCGAATGCGTACTTGAAAATAAACATGCCGTCTGATTGGTTCAACACGAGCCCCGCCCGGGAGGAGTGACGTGAGAGTGAAGAGAGAGGAGTCGCTCAGTACGCACCGGGACAGCGGAGGAGCAACATCGCTCGCAAATTTAAAAGTGTGCTAGACCTGAAGAAGGCCGATTGGGCCGAAACGTTGTCAGTGCACACTTTTATTCGTCCTTTCTTGGCCAAATAAAATCATTTAACGGATTATTTTTTTCAAAAAAAACACATTTTCAACTTTGTTCGGATCACCTTTGTTTTGCAACTTTCATTTGGACAATTCAATGAAGGAAAGTATTTAAAAATCATTTTATTGTTATTGTCATTTTTTCTCACCACAACATGCCCTACCTGTGCGATGAGGAATGGACACTTGTCCGTCGTGGTGGACGACGCCAGCCGGCGAACGGTTATCGTGGGCAAGGGGCGGGAGTGGGCTACGGGGTGATGGACCGTGCATTGTCCTTCTCTCCCCGGGGGGAGCGTGGGTTCCCCAATCCGGGTGAGAGGAGGACTCCATACTCCAATCCTAACCCGCCTGTGCCTCCTCCAAGACCTGCTTACCGCCCGGGCCCCGAGAGCCACACATTTGCTGAGGTGGTACGCTGTAACCGGAAGAGACCGGCTGGGACGGTGGAGCCTCGCCGGGCCGATCCTCCTAGTACCGGACGACGGTCGTCGAGTACCAATTTTGGTTACCTGATACGCCATTTGCATAAGATTATAAAGTTAATCCACCACCTACACAACCTAGAGGGGAACCAACAACCTCGCATGATAGCCCGAATGGTGTCCATCCTGTCGTCGATGATCAAACCGGCGTGCCCTTCAGAAGCTACGACCTGGCTGATAGATGGCAATGCAAGGAACTGGGGCCACACTACCATCATCGCGTTGAAGCAGCACTACCAGGACCGCCTGAAGGAGAACCTCACGAAATTGAGAGACCTCGACGCTTCAGAATGGGAGGCAGCATTTGAAGTAGCAGTCAGGTGGGCGAGACGCAATCTGCCCCGTGTCGCACAAAAGGTTGTGGATCAAGCGGCGGCGAGGGTCGCGGACAACTTGAGGATGACAAGACCGGTCCCAAGTCAACCTACAGTGCAGACGTCCCAGGTTTCTGCTCCCGTTGTGGCAAGACCGAGAACTGGACCACCACCCGTTCCTCAAGCCCAATCAGAATCCGCTCCAGGGATCCTCCCCGAGGGGTCCTCAGGAGATGGAAGGACTGGAGGCCTCGAGGACTTCCCTCTGCCTCAACGAGACCTCCGCCTGCAACAGAGAGCCGTGAGGGGGAAGGCCCCGAGAGCCAGGGTGGACCAACCACGGGAAGATCCTGGTGTGTTAAAACCTATCCAATGGATTCCACCGGGGATTCCTGGAACCTCGGGAATCACCCAGCCGCGACCGTGTGCAGACCCCCCGCTCGATACTCACCTAACACAGCCAGTGGAGGTGTCGACGCCGGAGGTCTCTGGGACGCCAGGGATCACCCGAGGACGACCCCACGTGGACTCTCCGGTTGGGGATGTACAATCACTTACCCTGGAGGACGGCCAGGAGGAGACTTCTGCCTCGGCGGATGACGACGGGATTGAGCCAGTTGAGGATGAAGTGGACACAAATGAGACCCTTGATGAATTGATGGTGGAGAGGGAAGAGGTTCCCACATACGACGCGGTCACTCGACACCCTGGGGGAGGAAAGAAAAGCAGATGGCGTCTGCGAGTTGAGAAAGAAGTTGTGATCATTGGGGACTCCAACTTGAGCCGAATGCCGGATGAGTTGGATGACCACCTGCAGGTGGACAGTTTTCCAGGAGGACTCTTTAGGAATGCGGTCAGACTCTTCCAGGAAGCCGAGATTGCCTGTGACACGAGAGTGGAGCAGGTGGTGATAGCGTTCGGCATCTGCGAAAGACAGAACAAGCCTAAGGAGACGGCCATTAAGGGTCTACAGATGGCAGTCAAGGCTGCAAAGGACAGATTTCACAGGGCAAAGGTTTGGGTCCCTATTATTGATTATTCTGTTTTACTGCCTGATTTTGAAAAAGACAACCTGCGGGTCATTAACGACCATATTGAAAGAAATTTGGCGCACATTCCACCACTCCCAAAGGGCTGGTTCCAAGTGGTCGAGCATGATGTGGTACATTGGACACAGCAGACCGGGAGGGCCATGCTCAGCCACTGGATTGCGTTTTTAAACTCCCGGGCCCTTGAAGCCGCAACATCGGGGGAGCATGAGACCCAGGCGATTAGTGCAGCAACCCAAGAGTAGAATCGAGCCTGGTAACTCTAACCAGGACCTTAAACCTAGCCCTAACCATAGCCCTGAACGTAACATAACCCTAACCCTAACACTAACCTCTAATCGACCCTGGCTAAACTTCACCCTAATCATAACCCTAAACGTAACATAACCCTGAACGTAGCCCTAACACTAACCTCTAATTGACCCTGGCTAAAATTCACCCTAACCCTAACCCTAAACGTAACATAACCCTAAACGTAACCCTAACGCTAACCCCTAATCGACCCTGGCTAAACTTAACCCTAAACCATAATCCTAAACATAACCCTAACACTAATAACTCTAACCGGAACCCTAAACTTAACCCTAAACATAACCATAAACATAACAGAACCCTAAACGTAACCCTAACAATAATCTCTAATTTTAACCACTTACCTGGATTGACTACTTACCCGCGAAATGGATCGCTCGCCTGCAACTGAGACGTAGATCTACGGAGACACAAGGAAATTTGTCAAAACAAACCTCGGCACTTCCCTACATTTTAAACACTAATTTGAAGGTAAAAGAAAATAATTTTGACACTATTAGCAACCAACAGAAGTACAAATTTGAATGTAAACACGATAAATTCTGACACTATCTGTGACCGTTACACTATTTGTGACCTTCAGCGCTTCCCTGCAAACTAAAAGATTTTAGAAAACGAACTTACCTTGTTCACGATCGAAACTCACCTGTAGTCCTGAACGAACCAGTAATTACGACAGAAATTGAATACAAACAAACGAAAATAATATGACTCGATTTGTGACTAACGAAAATAGACATTGAGCTTTGATACCCTCATTTTTTCTAAATGAAAACAACAAAAATTTCTAAAAATAGCGAATGCGTACTTGAAAATAAACATGCCGTCTGATTGGTTCAACACGAGCCCCGCCCGGGAGGAGTGACGTGAGAGTGAAGAGAGAGGAGTCGCTCAGTACGCACCGGGACAGCGGAGGAGCAACATCGCTCGCAAATTTAAAAGTGTGCTAGACCTGAAGAAGGCCGATTGGGCCGAAACGTTGTCAGTGCACACTTTTATTCGTCCTTTCTTGGCCAAATAAAATCATTTAACGGATTATTTTTTTCAAAAAAAACACATTTTCAACTTTGTTCGGATCACCTTTGTTTTGCAACTTTCATTTGGACAATTCAATGAAGGAAAGTATTTAAAAATCATTTTATTGTTATTGTCATTTTTTCTCACCACAACATGCCCTACCTGTGCGATGAGGAATGGACACTTGTCCGTCGTGGTGGACGACGCCAGCCGGCGAACGGTTATCGTGGGCAAGGGGCGGGAGTGGGCTACGGGGTGATGGACCGTGCATTGTCCTTCTCTCCCCGGGGGGAGCGTGGGTTCCCCAATCCGGGTGAGAGGAGGACTCCATACTCCAATCCTAACCCGCCTGTGCCTCCTCCAAGACCTGCTTACCGCCCGGGCCCCGAGAGCCACACATTTGCTGAGGTGGTACGCTGTAACCGGAAGAGACCGGCTGGGACGGTGGAGCCTCGCCGGGCCGATCCTCCTAGTACCGGACGACGGTCGTCGAGTACCAATTTTGGTTACCTGATACGCCATTTGCATAAGATTATAAAGTTAATCCACCACCTACACAACCTAGAGGGGAACCAACAACCTCGCATGATAGCCCGAATGGTGTCCATCCTGTCGTCGATGATCAAACCGGCGTGCCCTTCAGAAGCTACGACCTGGCTGATAGATGGCAATGCAAGGAACTGGGGCCACACTACCATCATCGCGTTGAAGCAGCACTACCAGGACCGCCTGAAGGAGAACCTCACGAAATTGAGAGACCTCGACGCTTCAGAATGGGAGGCAGCATTTGAAGTAGCAGTCAGGTGGGCGAGACGCAATCTGCCCCGTGTCGCACAAAAGGTTGTGGATCAAGCGGCGGCGAGGGTCGCGGACAACTTGAGGATGACAAGACCGGTCCCAAGTCAACCTACAGTGCAGACGTCCCAGGTTTCTGCTCCCGTTGTGGCAAGACCGAGAACTGGACCACCACCCGTTCCTCAAGCCCAATCAGAATCCGCTCCAGGGATCCTCCCCGAGGGGTCCTCAGGAGATGGAAGGACTGGAGGCCTCGAGGACTTCCCTCTGCCTCAACGAGACCTCCGCCTGCAACAGAGAGCCGTGAGGGGGAAGGCCCCGAGAGCCAGGGTGGACCAACCACGGGAAGATCCTGGTGTGTTAAAACCTATCCAATGGATTCCACCGGGGATTCCTGGAACCTCGGGAATCACCCAGCCGCGACCGTGTGCAGACCCCCCGCTCGATACTCACCTAACACAGCCAGTGGAGGTGTCGACGCCGGAGGTCTCTGGGACGCCAGGGATCACCCGAGGACGACCCCACGTGGACTCTCCGGTTGGGGATGTACAATCACTTACCCTGGAGGACGGCCAGGAGGAGACTTCTGCCTCGGCGGATGACGACGGGATTGAGCCAGTTGAGGATGAAGTGGACACAAATGAGACCCTTGATGAATTGATGGTGGAGAGGGAAGAGGTTCCCACATACGACGCGGTCACTCGACACCCTGGGGGAGGAAAGAAAAGCAGATGGCGTCTGCGAGTTGAGAAAGAAGTTGTGATCATTGGGGACTCCAACTTGAGCCGAATGCCGGATGAGTTGGATGACCACCTGCAGGTGGACAGTTTTCCAGGAGGACTCTTTAGGAATGCGGTCAGACTCTTCCAGGAAGCCGAGATTGCCTGTGACACGAGAGTGGAGCAGGTGGTGATAGCGTTCGGCATCTGCGAAAGACAGAACAAGCCTAAGGAGACGGCCATTAAGGGTCTACAGATGGCAGTCAAGGCTGCAAAGGACAGATTTCACAGGGCAAAGGTTTGGGTCCCTATTATTGATTATTCTGTTTTACTGCCTGATTTTGAAAAAGACAACCTGCGGGTCATTAACGACCATATTGAAAGAAATTTGGCGCACATTCCACCACTCCCAAAGGGCTGGTTCCAAGTGGTCGAGCATGATGTGGTACATTGGACACAGCAGACCGGGAGGGCCATGCTCAGCCACTGGATTGCGTTTTTAAACTCCCGGGCCCTTGAAGCCGCAACATCGGGGGAGCATGAGACCCAGGCGATTAGTGCAGCAACCCAAGAGTAGAATCGAGCCTGGTAACTCTAACCAGGACCTTAAACCTAGCCCTAACCATAGCCCTGAACGTAACATAACCCTAACCCTAACACTAACCTCTAATCGACCCTGGCTAAACTTCACCCTAATCATAACCCTAAACGTAACATAACCCTGAACGTAGCCCTAACACTAACCTCTAATTGACCCTGGCTAAAATTCACCCTAACCCTAACCCTAAACGTAACATAACCCTAAACGTAACCCTAACGCTAACCCCTAATCGACCCTGGCTAAACTTAACCCTAAACCATAATCCTAAACATAACCCTAACACTAATAACTCTAACCGGAACCCTAAACTTAACCCTAAACATAACCATAAACATAACAGAACCCTAAACGTAACCCTAACAATAATCTCTAATTTTAACCACTTACCTGGATTGACTACTTACCCGCGAAATGGATCGCTCGCCTGCAACTGAGACGTAGATCTACGGAGACACAAGGAAATTTGTCAAAACAAACCTCGGCACTTCCCTACATTTTAAACACTAATTTGAAGGTAAAAGAAAATAATTTTGACACTATTAGCAACCAACAGAAGTACAAATTTGAATGTAAACACGATAAATTCTGACACTATCTGTGACCGTTACACTATTTGTGACCTTCAGCGCTTCCCTGCAAACTAAAAGATTTTAGAAAACGAACTTACCTTGTTCACGATCGAAACTCACCTGTAGTCCTGAACGAACCAGTAATTACGACAGAAATTGAATACAAACAAACGAAAATAATATGACTCGATTTGTGACTAACGAAAATAGACATTGAGCTTTGATACCCTCATTTTTTCTAAATGAAAACAACAAAAATTTCTAAAAATAGCGAATGCGTACTTGAAAATAAACATGCCGTCTGATTGGTTCAACACGAGCCCCGCCCGGGAGGAGTGACGTGAGAGTGAAGAGAGAGGAGTCGCTCAGTACGCACCGGGACAGCGGAGGAGCAACATCGCTCGCAAATTTAAAAGTGTGCTAGACCTGAAGAAGGCCGATTGGGCCGAAACGTTGTCAGTGCACACTTTTATTCGTCCTTTCTTGGCCAAATAAAATCATTTAACGGATTATTTTTTTCAAAAAAAACACATTTTCAACTTTGTTCGGATCACCTTTGTTTTGCAACTTTCATTTGGACAATTCAATGAAGGAAAGTATTTAAAAATCATTTTATTGTTATTGTCATTTTTTCTCACCACAACATGCCCTACCTGTGCGATGAGGAATGGACACTTGTCCGTCGTGGTGGACGACGCCAGCCGGCGAACGGTTATCGTGGGCAAGGGGCGGGAGTGGGCTACGGGGTGATGGACCGTGCATTGTCCTTCTCTCCCCGGGGGGAGCGTGGGTTCCCCAATCCGGGTGAGAGGAGGACTCCATACTCCAATCCTAACCCGCCTGTGCCTCCTCCAAGACCTGCTTACCGCCCGGGCCCCGAGAGCCACACATTTGCTGAGGTGGTACGCTGTAACCGGAAGAGACCGGCTGGGACGGTGGAGCCTCGCCGGGCCGATCCTCCTAGTACCGGACGACGGTCGTCGAGTACCAATTTTGGTTACCTGATACGCCATTTGCATAAGATTATAAAGTTAATCCACCACCTACACAACCTAGAGGGGAACCAACAACCTCGCATGATAGCCCGAATGGTGTCCATCCTGTCGTCGATGATCAAACCGGCGTGCCCTTCAGAAGCTACGACCTGGCTGATAGATGGCAATGCAAGGAACTGGGGCCACACTACCATCATCGCGTTGAAGCAGCACTACCAGGACCGCCTGAAGGAGAACCTCACGAAATTGAGAGACCTCGACGCTTCAGAATGGGAGGCAGCATTTGAAGTAGCAGTCAGGTGGGCGAGACGCAATCTGCCCCGTGTCGCACAAAAGGTTGTGGATCAAGCGGCGGCGAGGGTCGCGGACAACTTGAGGATGACAAGACCGGTCCCAAGTCAACCTACAGTGCAGACGTCCCAGGTTTCTGCTCCCGTTGTGGCAAGACCGAGAACTGGACCACCACCCGTTCCTCAAGCCCAATCAGAATCCGCTCCAGGGATCCTCCCCGAGGGGTCCTCAGGAGATGGAAGGACTGGAGGCCTCGAGGACTTCCCTCTGCCTCAACGAGACCTCCGCCTGCAACAGAGAGCCGTGAGGGGGAAGGCCCCGAGAGCCAGGGTGGACCAACCACGGGAAGATCCTGGTGTGTTAAAACCTATCCAATGGATTCCACCGGGGATTCCTGGAACCTCGGGAATCACCCAGCCGCGACCGTGTGCAGACCCCCCGCTCGATACTCACCTAACACAGCCAGTGGAGGTGTCGACGCCGGAGGTCTCTGGGACGCCAGGGATCACCCGAGGACGACCCCACGTGGACTCTCCGGTTGGGGATGTACAATCACTTACCCTGGAGGACGGCCAGGAGGAGACTTCTGCCTCGGCGGATGACGACGGGATTGAGCCAGTTGAGGATGAAGTGGACACAAATGAGACCCTTGATGAATTGATGGTGGAGAGGGAAGAGGTTCCCACATACGACGCGGTCACTCGACACCCTGGGGGAGGAAAGAAAAGCAGATGGCGTCTGCGAGTTGAGAAAGAAGTTGTGATCATTGGGGACTCCAACTTGAGCCGAATGCCGGATGAGTTGGATGACCACCTGCAGGTGGACAGTTTTCCAGGAGGACTCTTTAGGAATGCGGTCAGACTCTTCCAGGAAGCCGAGATTGCCTGTGACACGAGAGTGGAGCAGGTGGTGATAGCGTTCGGCATCTGCGAAAGACAGAACAAGCCTAAGGAGACGGCCATTAAGGGTCTACAGATGGCAGTCAAGGCTGCAAAGGACAGATTTCACAGGGCAAAGGTTTGGGTCCCTATTATTGATTATTCTGTTTTACTGCCTGATTTTGAAAAAGACAACCTGCGGGTCATTAACGACCATATTGAAAGAAATTTGGCGCACATTCCACCACTCCCAAAGGGCTGGTTCCAAGTGGTCGAGCATGATGTGGTACATTGGACACAGCAGACCGGGAGGGCCATGCTCAGCCACTGGATTGCGTTTTTAAACTCCCGGGCCCTTGAAGCCGCAACATCGGGGGAGCATGAGACCCAGGCGATTAGTGCAGCAACCCAAGAGTAGAATCGAGCCTGGTAACTCTAACCAGGACCTTAAACCTAGCCCTAACCATAGCCCTGAACGTAACATAACCCTAACCCTAACACTAACCTCTAATCGACCCTGGCTAAACTTCACCCTAATCATAACCCTAAACGTAACATAACCCTGAACGTAGCCCTAACACTAACCTCTAATTGACCCTGGCTAAAATTCACCCTAACCCTAACCCTAAACGTAACATAACCCTAAACGTAACCCTAACGCTAACCCCTAATCGACCCTGGCTAAACTTAACCCTAAACCATAATCCTAAACATAACCCTAACACTAATAACTCTAACCGGAACCCTAAACTTAACCCTAAACATAACCATAAACATAACAGAACCCTAAACGTAACCCTAACAATAATCTCTAATTTTAACCACTTACCTGGATTGACTACTTACCCGCGAAATGGATCGCTCGCCTGCAACTGAGACGTAGATCTACGGAGACACAAGGAAATTTGTCAAAACAAACCTCGGCACTTCCCTACATTTTAAACACTAATTTGAAGGTAAAAGAAAATAATTTTGACACTATTAGCAACCAACAGAAGTACAAATTTGAATGTAAACACGATAAATTCTGACACTATCTGTGACCGTTACACTATTTGTGACCTTCAGCGCTTCCCTGCAAACTAAAAGATTTTAGAAAACGAACTTACCTTGTTCACGATCGAAACTCACCTGTAGTCCTGAACGAACCAGTAATTACGACAGAAATTGAATACAAACAAACGAAAATAATATGACTCGATTTGTGACTAACGAAAATAGACATTGAGCTTTGATACCCTCATTTTTTCTAAATGAAAACAACAAAAATTTCTAAAAATAGCGAATGCGTACTTGAAAATAAACATGCCGTCTGATTGGTTCAACACGAGCCCCGCCCGGGAGGAGTGACGTGAGAGTGAAGAGAGAGGAGTCGCTCAGTACGCACCGGGACAGCGGAGGAGCAACATCGCTCGCAAATTTAAAAGTGTGCTAGACCTGAAGAAGGCCGATTGGGCCGAAACGTTGTCAGTGCACACTTTTATTCGTCCTTTCTTGGCCAAATAAAATCATTTAACGGATTATTTTTTTCAAAAAAAACACATTTTCAACTTTGTTCGGATCACCTTTGTTTTGCAACTTTCATTTGGACAATTCAATGAAGGAAAGTATTTAAAAATCATTTTATTGTTATTGTCATTTTTTCTCACCACAACATGCCCTACCTGTGCGATGAGGAATGGACACTTGTCCGTCGTGGTGGACGACGCCAGCCGGCGAACGGTTATCGTGGCAAGGGGCGGGAGTGGGCTACGGGGTGATGGACCGTGCATTGTCCTTCTCTCCCCGGGGGGAGCGTGGGTTCCCCAATCCGGGTGAGAGGAGGACTCCATACTCCAATCCTAACCCGCCTGTGCCTCCTCCAAGACCTGCTTACCGCCCGGGCCCCGAGAGCCACACATTTGCTGAGGTGGTACGCTGTAACCGGAAGAGACCGGCTGGGACGGTGGAGCCTCGCCGGGCCGATCCTCCTAGTACCGGACGACGGTCGTCGAGTACCAATTTTGGTTACCTGATACGCCATTTGCATAAGATTATAAAGTTAATCCACCACCTACACAACCTAGAGGGGAACCAACAACCTCGCATGATAGCCCGAATGGTGTCCATCCTGTCGTCGATGATCAAACCGGCGTGCCCTTCAGAAGCTACGACCTGGCTGATAGATGGCAATGCAAGGAACTGGGGCCACACTACCATCATCGCGTTGAAGCAGCACTACCAGGACCGCCTGAAGGAGAACCTCACGAAATTGAGAGACCTCGACGCTTCAGAATGGGAGGCAGCATTTGAAGTAGCAGTCAGGTGGGCGAGACGCAATCTGCCCCGTGTCGCACAAAAGGTTGTGGATCAAGCGGCGGCGAGGGTCGCGGACAACTTGAGGATGACAAGACCGGTCCCAAGTCAACCTACAGTGCAGACGTCCCAGGTTTCTGCTCCCGTTGTGGCAAGACCGAGAACTGGACCACCACCCGTTCCTCAAGCCCAATCAGAATCCGCTCCAGGGATCCTCCCCGAGGGGTCCTCAGGAGATGGAAGGACTGGAGGCCTCGAGGACTTCCCTCTGCCTCAACGAGACCTCCGCCTGCAACAGAGAGCCGTGAGGGGGAAGGCCCCGAGAGCCAGGGTGGACCAACCACGGGAAGATCCTGGTGTGTTAAAACCTATCCAATGGATTCCACCGGGGATTCCTGGAACCTCGGGAATCACCCAGCCGCGACCGTGTGCAGACCCCCCGCTCGATACTCACCTAACACAGCCAGTGGAGGTGTCGACGCCGGAGGTCTCTGGGACGCCAGGGATCACCCGAGGACGACCCCACGTGGACTCTCCGGTTGGGGATGTACAATCACTTACCCTGGAGGACGGCCAGGAGGAGACTTCTGCCTCGGCGGATGACGACGGGATTGAGCCAGTTGAGGATGAAGTGGACACAAATGAGACCCTTGATGAATTGATGGTGGAGAGGGAAGAGGTTCCCACATACGACGCGGTCACTCGACACCCTGGGGGAGGAAAGAAAAGCAGATGGCGTCTGCGAGTTGAGAAAGAAGTTGTGATCATTGGGGACTCCAACTTGAGCCGAATGCCGGATGAGTTGGATGACCACCTGCAGGTGGACAGTTTTCCAGGAGGACTCTTTAGGAATGCGGTCAGACTCTTCCAGGAAGCCGAGATTGCCTGTGACACGAGAGTGGAGCAGGTGGTGATAGCGTTCGGCATCTGCGAAAGACAGAACAAGCCTAAGGAGACGGCCATTAAGGGTCTACAGATGGCAGTCAAGGCTGCAAAGGACAGATTTCACAGGGCAAAGGTTTGGGTCCCTATTATTGATTATTCTGTTTTACTGCCTGATTTTGAAAAAGACAACCTGCGGGTCATTAACGACCATATTGAAAGAAATTTGGCGCACATTCCACCACTCCCAAAGGGCTGGTTCCAAGTGGTCGAGCATGATGTGGTACATTGGACACAGCAGACCGGGAGGGCCATGCTCAGCCACTGGATTGCGTTTTTAAACTCCCGGGCCCTTGAAGCCGCAACATCGGGGGAGCATGAGAC
>NW_028232370.1:20000-40000 GCF_054491065.1 Syngnathus leptorhynchus | reverse complement strand
GGGTGCTGGATCATCCATACTTCCATAGCTCCAGAGCTCCATAGCCCCGGAGCTCCATAGCCCCGGAGCTCCATAGCCCCGGAGCTCCAGAGCTCCATAGCCCCGGAGCTCCATAGCCCCGGAGCTCCATAGCCCCGGAGCTCCATAGCCCCGGAGCTCCATAGCCCCAGAGCTCCATACTTCCATAGCCCCAGAGCTCCATAGCTCCATACTTCCATAGCTCCAGCCGCGGAGGGTGCTGGCTGGTGGCTCCATAGCTCCATACTTCCATACTTGCAGCCACGGAGTTGGCTAAAATTGCACTAAGTGCGAAAGCCCATTCATTTACAACGGCGTGTCCGCCAGGCGGCGACATTTCCCCGTTACCGGTGGCTGCGCGGCGGGTGAGTGACAGAGCTTATCCGAGCGGCTGGAACTCTGCGCCGGCGTGGTCGAGCGTGAGGCCCCGGCCCTTTGGCTGCCTGGTACCTAAAACACTTCCATTGATCCAGCCACGGAGGGTGCTGGCTGGTGGCTCCATAGCTCCATAGCTCCATACCTCCAGAGCTCCAGAGCTCCATAGCACCAGAGCTCCATAGCTCCATAGCACCAGAGCTCCATAGCTCCATAGCACCAGAGCTCCATAGCTCCATAGCACCAGAGCTCCATAGCTCCATAGCACCAGAGCTCCATAGCTCCATAGCACCAGAGCTCCATAGCTCCATAGCACCAGAGCTCCATAGCTCCATAGCTCCAGCCTGGGTGGCTGGTGGCTCCATAGCTCCATACTTCCATAGCTCCAGTCAGAGAGTGTGCTAAAATTGCACTAAGTGCGAATGCCCATTCATTTACAACGGCGTGTCCACAAGGCGGCGACATTTCCCCGTTACCGGTGGCTGCGCGGCGGGTGAGTGACAGAGCTTATCCGAGCGGCTGGAACTCTGCGCCGGCGTGGTCGAGCGTGAGGCCTCGGCCCTTTGGCTGCCTGGTACCTAAAACACTTCCATTGATCCAGCCACGGAGGGTGCTGGCTGGTGGCTCCATAGCTCCATAGCTCCATACCTCCAGAGCTCCAGAGCTCCATAGCACCAGAGCTCCATAGCTCCATAGCACCAGAGCTCCATAGCACCAGAGCTCCATAGCACCAGAGCTCCATAGCTCCATAGCACCAGAGCTCCATAGCTCCATAGCACCAGAGCTCCATAGCTCCATAGCACCAGAGCTCCATAGCTCCATAGCTCCATAGCACCAGAGCTCCATAGCTCCATAGCACCAGAGCTCCATAGCTCCATAGCACCAGAGCTCCATAGCTCCATAGCACCAGAGCTCCATAGCTCCATAGCACCAGAGCTCCATAGCTCCATAGCACCAGAGCTCCATAGCTCCATAGCACCAGAGCTCCATAGCTCCATAGCACCAGAGCTCCATAGCTCCATAGCACCAGAGCTCCATAGCTCCATAGCACCAGAGCTCCATAGCTCCATAGCTCCAGGGCTCCATAGCTCCAGGGCTCCATAGCTCCATAGCTCCAGGGCTCCATAGCTCCAGGGCTCCAGGGCTCCATAGCTCCATACCTCCAGAGCTCCATAGCTCCATACTTCCAGAGCTCCATAGCTCCATAGCTCCATACTTCCATAGCTCCAGCCGCGGAGGGTGCTGGCTGGTGGCTCCATAGCTCCATACTTCCATACTTGCAGCCACGGAGTTGGCTAAAATTGCACTAAGTGCGAAAGCCCATTCATTTACAACGGCGTGTCCGCCAGGCGGCGACATTTCCCCGTTACCGGTGGCTGCGCGGCGGGTGAGTGACAGAGCTTATCCGAGCGGCTGGAACTCTGCGCCGGCGTGGTCGAGCGTGAGGCCCCGGCCCTTTGGCTGCCTGGTACCTAAAACACTTCCATTGATCCAGCCACGGAGGGTGCTGGCTGGTGGCTCCATAGCTCCATAGCTCCATAGCACCAGAGCTCCATAGCTCCATAGCACCAGAGCTCCATAGCTCCATAGCACCAGAGCTCCATAGCTCCATAGCACCAGAGCTCCAGAGCTCCATAGCACCAGAGCTCCAGAGCTCCATAGCACCAGAGCTCCATAGCTCCATAGCACCAGAGCTCCAGAGCTCCATAGCACCAGAGCTCCATAGCTCCATAGCACCAGAGCTCCATAGCTCCATAGCACCAGAGCTCCATAGCTCCATAGCACCAGAGCTCCATAGCTCCATAGCACCAGAGCTCCATAGCTCCATAGCTCCAGGGCTCCATAGCTCCAGGGCTCCATAGCTCCATAGCTCCAGGGCTCCATAGCTCCAGGGCTCCAGGGCTCCATAGCTCCAGGGCTCCAGGGCTCCATAGCTCCATACCTCCAGAGCTCCATAGCTCCATACTTCCAGAGCTCCATAGCTCCATAGCGCCATACTTCCATAGCTCCATAGCTCCATACTTCCATAGCACCAGAGCTCCATAGCTCCAGAGCTCCATAGCTCCAGCCTGGGTGGCTGGTGGCTCCATAGCTCCATACTTCCATAGCTCCAGTCAGAGAGTTGGCGAAAATTGCACTAAGTGCGAAAGCCCATTCATTTACAACGGCGTGTCCACAAGGCGGCGACATTTCCCCGTTACCGGTGGCTGCGCGGCGGGTGAGTGACAGAGCTTATCCGAGCGGCTGGAACTCTGCGCCGGCGTGGTCGAGCGTGAGGCCTCGGCCCTTTGGCTGCCTGGTACCTAAAACACTTCCATTGATCCAGCCACGGAGGGTGCTGGCTGGTGGCTCCATAGCTCCATAGCTCCATAGCTCCATAGCTCCATAGCTCCATACTTCCATAGCTCCATACTTCCATAGCTCCAGACTTCCATAGCTCCATAGCTCCATAGCTCCATAGCTCCATACTTCCAGAGCGCCATAGCTCCATAGCACCAGAGCTCCAGAGCTCCATAGCTCCATAGCTCCATAGCCCCAGAGCTCCATAGCTCCATAGCTCCATAGCTCCAGAGCTCCATACTTCCATAGCTCCAGAGCTCCAGCCTGTCTGGTGGCTCCATAGCTCCATAGCTCCATACTTGCAGCCACGGAGCTGGCGAAAATTGCACTAAGTGCGAAAGCCCATTCATTTACAACGGCGTGTCCACAAGGCGGCGACATTTCCCCGTTACCGGTGGCTGCTTAGCGGGAGAGTGACAGAGCTTATCCGAGCGGCTGGAACTCTGGGCCGGCCTGGTCGAGCGGCTGGCCTCGGTAGTTGAGGTACCAGGGGCGGGCTGGGGAGCTCCAGGCGGGGCTTGTGAGAGAGTGTAGCCGAGCGGCTGGAACTCTGGGCCGGCGTGGTTGAGCAGCATGCCCGCGGAGGTGGCTCTTCCATAGGCACGGAGGGTGCTGGAGCTCCACACTTCCCTAGGCACGGAGGGTGCTGGAGCTCCACACTTCCATAGCTCCAGGCACGGAGGGTGCTGGAGCTCCACACTTCCATAGGCACGGAGGGTGCTGGAGCTCCATACTTCCATAGCTCCAGGCACGGAGGGTGCTGGAGCGCCACACTTCCATAGGCAGGGAGGGTGCTGGAGCTCCACACTTCCATAGGCACGGAGGGTGCTGGAGCTCCACACTTCCATAGGCAGGGAGGGTGCTGGAGCTCCACACTTCCATAGGCAGGGAGGGTGCTGGAGCTCCACACTTCCATAGGCAGGGAGGGTGCTGGAGCTCCACACTTCCATAGGCAGGGAGGGTGCTGGAGCTCCACACTTCCATAGGCAGGGAGGGTGCTGGAGCTCCACACTTCCATAGGCAGGGAGGGTGCTGGAGCTCCACACTTCCATAGGCAGGGAGGGTGCTGGAGCTCCACACTTCCATAGGCAGGGAGGGTGCTGGAGCTCCACACTTCCATAGGCAGGGAGGGTGCTGGAGCTCCACACTTCCATAGGCAGGGAGGGTGCTGGAGCTCCACACTTCCATAGGCAGGGAGGGTGCTGGAGCTCCACACTTCCATAGGCAGGGAGGGTGCTGGAGCTCCACACTTCCATAGGCAGGGAGGGTGCTGGAGCTCCACACTTCCATAGGCAGGGAGGGTGCTGGAGCTCCACACTTCCATAGGCAGGGAGGGTGCTGGAGCTCCACACTTCCATAGGCAGGGAGGGTGCTGGAGCTCCACACTTCCATAGGCAGGGAGGGTGCTGGAGCTCCACACTTCCATAGGCAGGGAGGGTGCTGGAGCTCCACACTTCCATAGGCAGGGAGGGTGCTGGAGCTCCACACTTCCATAGGCAGGGAGGGTGCTGGAGCTCCACACTTCCATAGGCAGGGAGGGTGCTGGAGCTCCACACTTCCATAGGCAGGGAGGGTGCTGGAGCTCCACACTTCCATAGGCAGGGAGGGTGCTGGAGCTCCACACTTCCATAGGCAGGGAGGGTGCTGGAGCTCCACACTTCCATAGGCAGGGAGGGTGCTGGAGCTCCACACTTCCATAGGCAGGGAGGGTGCTGGAGCTCCACACTTCCATAGGCAGGGAGGGTGCTGGAGCTCCACACTTCCATAGGCAGGGAGGGTGCTGGAGCTCCACACTTCCATAGGCAGGGAGGGTGCTGGAGCTCCACACTTCCATAGGCAGGGAGGGTGCTGGAGCTCCACACTTCCATAGGCAGGGAGGGTGCTGGAGCTCCACACTTCCATAGGCAGGGAGGGTGCTGGAGCTCCACACTTCCATAGGCAGGGAGGGTGCTGGAGCTCCACACTTCCATAGGCAGGGAGGGTGCTGGAGCTCCACACTTCCATAGGCAGGGAGGGTGCTGGAGCTCCACACTTCCATAGGCAGGGAGGGTGCTGGAGCTCCACACTTCCATAGGCAGGGAGGGTGCTGGAGCTCCACACTTCCATAGGCAGGGAGGGTGCTGGAGCTCCACACTTCCATAGGCAGGGAGGGTGCTGGAGCTCCACACTTCCATAGGCAGGGAGGGTGCTGGAGCTCCACACTTCCATAGGCAGGGAGGGTGCTGGAGCTCCACACTTCCATAGGCAGGGAGGGTGCTGGAGCTCCACACTTCCATAGGCAGGGAGGGTGCTGGAGCTCCACACTTCCATAGGCAGGGAGGGTGCTGGAGCTCCACACTTCCATAGGCAGGGAGGGTGCTGGAGCTCCACACTTCCATAGGCAGGGAGGGTGCTGGAGCTCCACACTTCCATAGGCAGGGAGGGTGCTGGAGCTCCACACTTCCATAGGCAGGGAGGGTGCTGGAGCTCCACACTTCCATAGGCAGGGAGGGTGCTGGAGCTCCACACTTCCATAGGCAGGGAGGGTGCTGGAGCTCCACACTTCCATAGGCAGGGAGGGTGCTGGAGCTCCACACTTCCATAGGCAGGGAGGGTGCTGGAGCTCCACACTTCCATAGGCAGGGAGGGTGCTGGAGCTCCACACTTCCATAGGCAGGGAGGGTGCTGGAGCTCCACACTTCCATAGGCAGGGAGGGTGCTGGAGCTCCACACTTCCATAGGCAGGGAGGGTGCTGGAGCTCCACACTTCCATAGGCAGGGAGGGTGCTGGAGCTCCACACTTCCATAGGCAGGGAGGGTGCTGGAGCTCCACACTTCCATAGGCAGGGAGGGTGCTGGAGCTCCACACTTCCATAGGCAGGGAGGGTGCTGGCACATCCACACTTCCAGCCACGGAGCATGCTGGCACTTCCACCTTGCTTGCTAAGTCGGCGTGATCTTGCCCAAAAAGTCCCTCCTCACCTCCAGCTGGAAGTGGAAAAAAATCCTCCACCTGCTTGGCCGAGGTTCTGGAAGCCAGCAGCTCGCAGAATGTTGCCAAAGTTTCACTGGAAGGAAAAGAAAAGAGAAGACCGAGTGCGCATTTCACCTACCGCCGAATGTCCACAAGAGGGAAGTGTCACTCCGTCGCAGAATCTGCGCCGACGCACTCGGCACCCTTCGAATTTATGGTGCCGGTGCGGGTGTTCTGGGTGCAAAAAGGCCGCCCAAGTGGTAGAAAAAAATCAGACTTCGTCTCTTAGGTCGAAATTAATGCCAAGTTTTGAAATGCGCTGGCAGGGGTGGACCAGGGCCCGTTAGAAGTGCTTAGGCGAGGTCCTGGAAGCCTAACCCGGCGTGATCTTGTGCAAAAAGCCGCTGCTGAGCTCCAGCTGGAAGTGTAAAAAGAACCGGGCTGGATCAAAAAAAGAACCGGGCGGCCCGTTAAAATTGCTTAGCCGAGGTCCTGGAACCCTAACCCGGCGTGATCTTGTGCAAAAAGCCGCTGCTGAGCTCCAGCTGGAAGTGTAAAAAGAACCGGGCTGGTTCAAAAAAAGAACCGGGCGACCCGTTAGAAGTGCTTAGCCGAGGTCCTGGAAGCCTAACCCGGCGTGATCTTGTGCAAAAAGCCGCTGCTGAGCTCCAGCTGGAAGTGGAAAAAGAACCGGGCTGGATCAAAAAAGAACCGGGCTGGATCAAAAAAGAACCGGGCGGCCCGTTAAAATTGCTTAGCCGAGGTCCTGGAAGCCTAACACGGCGTGATCTTGTGCAAAAAACCGCTCCCGAGCTCCAGCTGGAAGTGTAAAAAGAACCGGGCTGGATAAAAAAAGAACCGGGCTGGATCAAAAAAGAACCGGGCGACCCGTTAAAATTGCTTAGCCGAGGTCCTGGAAGCCTAACCCGGCGTGATCTTGTGCAAAAAGCCGCTGCTGAGCTCCAGCTGGAAGTGGAAAAAGAACCGGGCTGGATCAAAAAAGAACCGGGCTGGATCAAAAAAGAACCGGGCGGCCCGTTAAAATTGCTTAGCCGAGGTCCTGGAAGCCTAACACGGCGTGATCTTGTGCAAAAAACCGCTCCCGAGCTCCAGCTGGAAGTGTAAAAAGAACCGGGCTGGATAAAAAAAGAACCGGGCTGGATCAAAAAAGAACCGGGCGACCCGTTAAAATTGCTTAGCCGAGGTCCTGGAAGCCTAACACGGCGTGATCTTGTGCAAAAAGCCGCTCCCGAGCTCCAGCTGGAAGTGTAAAAAGAACCGGGCTGGATAAAAAAAGAACCGGGCTGGATCAAAAAAGAACCGGGCGACCCGTTAAAATTGCTTAGCCGAGGTCCTGGAAGCCTAACCCGGCGTGATCTTGTGCAAATAGCCGCTGCCGAGCTCCAGCTGGAAGTGTGAAAAGAACCGGGCTGGATAAAAAAAAGAACCGGGCTGGATCAAAAAAGAACCGGGCGACCCGTTAAAATTGCTTAGCCGAGGTCCTGGAAGCCTAACACGGCGTGATCTTGTGCAAAAAACCGCTCCCGAGCTCCAGCTGGAAGTGTAAAAAGAACCGGGCTGGATAAAAAAAGAACCGGGCTGGATCAAAAAAGAACCGGGCGACCCGTTAAAATTGCTTAGCCGAGGTCCTGGAAGCCTAACCCGGCGTGATCTTGTGCAAAAAGCCGCTCCCGAGCTCCAGCTGGAAGTGTAAAAAGAACCGGGCTGGATAAAAAAAGAACCGGGCTGGATCAAAAAAGAACCGGGCGACCCGTTAAAATTGCTTAGCCGAGGTCCTGGAAGCCTAACACGGCGTGTTCTTGTGCAAAAAGCCGCTCCCAAGCTCCAGCTGGAAGTGTAAAAAGAACCGGGCTGGATAAAAAAAAGAACCGGGCTGGATCAAAAAAGAACCGGGCGACCCGTTAAAATTGCTTAGCCGAGGTCCTGGAAGCCTAACACGGCGTGATCTTGTGCAAAAAGCCGCTCCCGAGCTCCAGCTGGAAGTGTAAAAAGAACCGGGCTGGATAAAAAAAGAACCGGGCTGGATAAAAAAAAGAACCGGGCGACCCGTTAAAATTGCTTAGCCGAGGTCCTGGAAGCCTAACACGGCGTGTTCTTGTGCAAAAAGCCGCTCCCGAGCTCCAGCTGGAAGTGTAAAAAGAACCAGGCTGGATAAAAAAAAGAACCGGGCTGGATCAAAAAAGAACCGGGCGACCCGTTAAAATTGCTTAGCCGAGGTCCTGGAAGCCTAACACGGCGTGATCTTGTGCAAAAAGCCGCTCCCGAGCTCCAGCTGGAAGTGTAAAAAGAACCGGGCTGGATAAAAAAAGAACCGGGCTGGATAAAAAAAAGAACCGGGCGACCCGTTAAAATTGCTTAGCCGAGGTCCTGGAAGCCTAACACGGCGTGTTCTTGTGCAAAAAGCCGCTCCCGAGCTCCAGCTGGAAGTGTAAAAAGAACCAGGCTGGATAAAAAAAAGAACCGGGCTGGATCAAAAAAGAACCGGGCGACCCGTTAAAATTGCTTAGCCGAGGTCCTGGAAGCCTAACACGGCGTGATCTTGTGCAAAAAGCCGCTCCCGAGCTCCAGCTGGAAGTGTAAAAAGAACCGGGCTGGATAAAAAAAGAACCGGGCTGGATAAAAAAAAGAACCGGGCGACCCGTTAAAATTGCTTAGCCGAGGTCCTGGAAGCCTAACACGGCGTGATCTTGTGCAAAAAGCCGCTCCCGAGCTCCAGCTGGAAGTGTAAAAAGAACCAGGCTGGATAAAAAAAAGAACCGGGCTGGATCAAAAAAGAACCGGGCGACCCGTTAAAATTGCTTAGCCGAGGTCCTGGAAGCCTAACACGGCGTGTTCTTGTGCAAAAAGCCGCTCCCGAGCTCCAGCTGGAAGTGTAAAAAGAACCAGGCTGGATAAAAAAAAGAACCGGGCTGGTTCAAAAAAGAACCGGGCAACCCGTTAAAATTGCTTAGCCGAGGTCCTGGAAGCCTAACACGGCGTGTTCTTGTGCAAAAAGCCGCTCCCGAGCTCCAGCTGGAAGTGTAAAAAGAACCAGGCTGGATAAAAAAAAGAACCGGGCTGGATCAAAAAAGAACCGGGCGACCCGTTAAAATTGCTTAGCCGAGGTCCTGGAAGCCTAACACGGCGTGTTCTTGTGCAAAAAGCCGCTCCCGAGCTCCAGCTGGAAGTGTAAAAAGAACCAGGCTGGATAAAAAAAAGAACCGGGCTGGTTCAAAAAAGAACCGGGCAACCCGTTAAAATTGCTTAGCCGAGGTCCTGGAAGCCTAACACGGCGTGATCTTGTGCAAAAAGCCGCTCCCGAGCTCCAGCTGGAAGTGTAAAAAGAACCGGGCTGGATAAAAAAAGAACCGGGCTGGATAAAAAAAAAGAACCGGGCGACCCGTTAAAATTGCTTAGCCGAGGTCCTGGAAGCCTAACACGGCGTGATCTTGTGCAAAAAGCCGCTCCCGAGCTCCAGCTGGAAGTGTAAAAAGAACCAGGCTGGATAAAAAAAAGAACCGGGCTGGATCAAAAAAGAACCGGGCGACCCGTTAAAATTGCTTAGCCGAGGTCCTGGAAGCCTAACACGGCGTGATCTTGTGCAAAAAGCCGCTCCCGAGCTCCAGCTGGAAGTGTAAAAAGAACCAGGCTGGATAAAAAAAAGAACCGGGCTGGATCAAAAAAGAACCGGGCGACCCGTTAAAATTGCTTAGCCGAGGTCCTGGAAGCCTAACACGGCGTGTTCTTGTGCAAAAAGCCGCTCCCGAGCTCCAGCTGGAAGTGTAAAAAGAACCAGGCTGGATAAAAAAAAGAACCGGGCTGGATCAAAAAAGAACCGGGCGACCCGTTAAAATTGCTTAGCCGAGGTCCTGGAAGCCTAACACGGCGTGTTCTTGTGCAAAAAGCCGCTCCCGAGCTCCAGCTGGAAGTGTAAAAAGAACCAGGCTGGATAAAAAAAAGAACCGGGCTGGATCAAAAAAGAACCGGGCGACCCGTTAAAATTGCTTAGCTGAGGTCCTGGAAGCCTAACACGGCGTGATCTTGTGCAAAAAGCCGCTCCCGAGCTCCAGCTGGAAGTGTAAAAAGAACCGGGCTGGATAAAAAAAAAGAACCGGGCTGGTTCAAAAAAGAACCGGGCAACCCGTTAAAATTGCTTAGCCGAGGTCCTGGAAGCCTAACCCGGCGTGATCTTGCCCGAAAGTCGGCCTCTATACTTCCATTTTAGGTACCAGGGGCTATTAGTGTACTTGGTCCCACTAGTCAGTGTACTCATCCAGTTACCCCCCGTTTTCCAAAACACCATCGGCACGTATAAGGGGGGGACTCTTGAGAGAGATGAGGTATATGGCAGCGCAACACCAATCCGCTCCGCGCTGGTTCCCATGTCGGCTACGGATGAATAAAACCAGCCTGTCCCCCCTGGAGCTCACGAGACACGGAATTTTTTCTAAGTGCCAACGGCTCTTCCGAGCAAACGTGTCCGCTCCGGCTGGTTCCCCCGTCGGCCTCGAATGACGAAAAATGCCGGTCTCCGCCCGGAGCTCATGACAAACGAAAAATTTTCTAAGTGCCAACGGCACTAGCGAGCGAATGTGTCCGCTCGGCGCTGGTTCCCGGGTCGAACCCGGAAGACGAAAAACGCCGCTCTCCGCCCGGAGCTCATGACAAACGAAAAATTTTCTAAGTGCCAACGGCACTAGCGAGCGAATGTGTCCGCTCGGCGCTGGTTCCCGGGTCGAACCCGGAAGACGAAAAACGCCGCTCTCCGCCCGGAGCTCATGACAAACGAAAAATTTTCTAAGTGCCAACGGCACTAGCGAGCGAATGTGTCCGCTCGGCGCTGGTTCCCGGGTCGAACCCGGAAGACGAAAAACGCCGCTCTCCGCCCGGAGCTCATGACAAACGAAACATTTTCTAAGTGCCAACGGCACTAGCGAGCGAATGTGTCCGCTCGGCGCTGGTTCCCGGGTCGAACCCGGAAGACGAAAAACGCCGCTCTCCGCCCGGAGCTCATGACAAACGAAAAATTTTCTAAGTGCCAACGGCACTTGCGAGCGAATGTGTCCGCTCGGCGCTGGTTCCCGGGTCGGACCCGGAAGACGAAAAACGCCGGTCTCCGCCCGGAGCTCATGACAAACGAAAAATTTTCTAAGTGCCAACGGCACTAGCGAGCGAATGTGTCCGCTCGGCGCTGGTTCCCGGGTCGGACCCGGAAGACGAAAAACGCCGGTCCTCGCCTGGAGGTCCCAGCAAAATCGGCGAAAAAAACGACTAAGTGTCAACTTTCGAAAAAACGACTAAGTGCCCACGGCTCTGCGGGGCTTGTGAGTCCGCCCCGCGCCGGTTCGGTGGTCGGCCTCAAAAAGCAAAAAATCAGCCTCTCTCCCTGGAGCTCACCTCGAGGTACCAGGGGGTGAGGTACCCGGGCTAAGGTGCAGTACCTTTTTTGGTCTTCAGGTGCGCCAGAGTACAATGAAATGGTCCCAGTAGTCAGTGTACTCATCGACTTTCCCCCCGTATTCCAAAGCACCTCGTTTACGAGTATGGAGGAGATGGTGCTTCTCCCCACGGCGTCGGACACGCCGTCCTCGACAGCACAAGGTCGGATAGAAGACCTGGAAAGCGCCGTGGCACGCGCTGGAGGTGGGCACTTTGGCGAAAAAACGACTAAGTGTCAACTTTCGAAAAAACGACTAAGTGTCAACTTTCGAAAAAACGGCTAAGTGTCAACTTTCGAAAAAACGACTAAGTGTCACCTCTCTGAAACAATGGCAAAGTGTCGCCTCTCTGAAATTTTTCTAAGTGCCCACGGCTCTGCGGGCTCGTGCATCCGAGCCGCGCCGGTTCTGCAACCGGCCTAGAATGACGAAAAATAACGGTCTCCTCCTGGAGCTCACAGCCAATTGTGGCGAAAAAGTGGCAAAGTGCCCACGGCCCTGCCGAGCTTTGGCGTCCGCTCAGCGCCGGTGCCGCAGTCGGCCTCGAATGACGAAAAATGACGGTCTCCTCCTGGAGCTCACAGCCAACTTGGCAAAAAGTTTCTAAGTGCCCACGGCCCTGCCGAGCTTTGGCGTCCGCCCAGCGCCGGTTCCGCAGTCGGCCTCGAATGACGAAAAATAACGGTCTCCTCCTGGAGCTCACAGCCAACTTGGCAAAAAGTTTCTAAGTGCCCACGGCCCTGCCGAGCTTTGGCGTCCGCTCAGCGCCGGTGCCGCAGTCGGCCTCGAATGACGAAAAATGACGGTCTCCTCCTGGAGCTCACAGCCAACTTGGCAAAAAGTTTCTAAGTGCCCACGGCCCTGCCGAGCTTTGGCGTCCGCCCAGCGCCGGTTCCGCAGTCGGCCTCGAATGACGAAAAATAACGGTCTCCTCCTGGAGCTCACAGCCAACTTGGCAAAAAGTTTCTAAGTGCCCACGGCCCTGCCGAGCTTTGGCGTCCGCTCAGCGCCGGTGCCGCAGTCGGCCTCGAATGACGAAAAATGACGGTCTCCTCCTGGAGCTCACAGCCAACTTGGCAAAAAGTTTCTAAGTGCCCACGGCCCTGCCGAGCTTTGGCGTCCGCCCAGCGCCGGTTCCGCAGTCGGCCTCGAATGACGAAAAATAACGGTCTCCTCCTGGAGCTCACAGCCAACTTGGCAAAAAGTTTCTAAGTGCCCACGGCCCTGCCGAGCTTTGGCGTCCGCTCAGCGCCGGTGCCGCAGTCGGCCTCGAATGACGAAAAATGACGGTCTCCTCCTGGAGCTCACAGCCAACTTGGCAAAAAGTTTCTAAGTGCCCACGGCCCTGCCGAGCTTTGGCGTCCGCCCAGCGCCGGTTCCGCAGTCGGCCTCGAATGACGAAAAATAACGGTCTCCTCCTGGAGCTCACAGCCAACTTGGCAAAAAGTTTCTAAGTGCCCACGGCCCTGCCGAGCTTTGGCGTCCGCCCAGCGCCGGTTCCGCAGTCGGCCTCGAATGACGAAAAATAACGGTCTCCTCCTGGAGCTCACAGCCAACTTGGCAAAAAGTTTCTAAGTGCCCACGGCCCTGCCGAGCTTTGGCGTCCGCCCAGCGCCGGTTCCGCAGTCGGCCTCGAATGACGAAAAATAACGGTCTCCTCCTGGAGCTCACAGCCAACTTGGCAAAAAGTTTCTAAGTGCCCACGGCCCTGCCGAGCTTTGGCGTCCGCTCAGCGCCGGTTCCGCAGTCGGCCTCGAATGACGAAAAATGACGGTCTCCTCCTGGAGCTCACAGCCAACTTGGCAAAAAGTTTCTAAGTGCCCACGGCCCTGCCGAGCTTTGGCGTCCGCCCAGCGCCGGTTCCGCAGTCGGCCTCGAATGACGAAAAATAACGGTCTCCTCCTGGAGCTCACAGCCAACTTGGCAAAAAGTTTCTAAGTGCCCACGGCCCTGCCGAGCTTTGGCGTCCGCTCAGCGCCGGTGCCGCAGTCGGCCTCGAATGACGAAAAATGACGGTCTCCTCCTGGAGCTCACAGCCAACTTGGCAAAAAGTTTCTAAGTGCCCACGGCCCTGCCGAGCTTTGGCGTCCGCCCAGCGCCGGTTCCGCAGTCGGCCTCGAATGACGAAAAATAACGGTCTCCTCCTGGAGCTCACAGCCAACTTGGCAAAAAGTTTCTAAGTGCCCACGGCCCTGCCGAGCTTTGGCGTCCGCCCAGCGCCGGTTCCGCAGTCGGCCTCGAATGACGAAAAATAACGGTCTCCTCCTGGAGCTCACAGCCAACTTGGCAAAAAGTTTCTAAGTGCCCACGGCCCTGCCGAGCTTTGGCGTCCGCCCAGCGCCGGTTCCGCAGTCGGCCTCGAATGACGAAAAATAACGGTCTCCTCCTGGAGCTCACAGCCAACTTGGCAAAAAGTTTCTAAGTGCCCACGGCCCTGCCGAGCTTTGGCGTCCGCTCAGCGCCGGTTCCGCAGTCGGCCTCGAATGACGAAAAATGACGGTCTCCTCCTGGAGCTCACAGCCAACTTGGCAAAAAGTTTCTAAGTGCCCACGGCCCTGCCGAGCTTTGGCGTCCGCCCAGCGCCGGTTCCGCAGTCGGCCTCGAATGACGAAAAATAACGGTCTCCTCCTGGAGCTCACAGCCAACTTGGCAAAAAGTTTCTAAGTGCCCACGGCCCTGCCGAGCTTTGGCGTCCGCTCAGCGCCGGTGCCGCAGTCGGCCTCGAATGACGAAAAATGACGGTCTCCTCCTGGAGCTCACAGCCAACTTGGCAAAAAGTTTCTAAGTGCCCACGGCCCCTGCCGAGCTTTGGCGTCCGCCCAGCGCCGGTTCCGCAGTCGGCCTCGAATGACGAAAAATAACGGTCTCCTCCTGGAGCTCACAGCCAACTTGGCAAAAAGTTTCTAAGTGCCCACGGCCCTGCCGAGCTTTGGCGTCCGCCCAGCGCCGGTTCCGCAGTCGGCCTCGAATGACGAAAAATAACGGTCTCCTCCTGGAGCTCACAGCCAACTTGGCAAAAAGTTTCTAAGTGCCCACGGCCCTGCCGAGCTTTGGCGTCCGCCCAGCGCCGGTTCCGCAGTCGGCCTCGAATGACGAAAAATAACGGTCTCCTCCTGGAGCTCACAGCCAACTTGGCAAAAAGTTTCTAAGTGCCCACGGCCCTGCCGAGCTTTGGCGTCCGCTCAGCGCCGGTTCCGCAGTCGGCCTCGAATGACGAAAAATGACGGTCTCCTCCTGGAGCTCACAGCCAACTTGGCAAAAAGTTTCTAAGTGCCCACGGCCCTGCCGAGCTTTGGCGTCCGCCCAGCGCCGGTTCCGCAGTCGGCCTCGAATGACGAAAAATAACGGTCTCCTCCTGGAGCTCACAGCCAACTTGGCAAAAAGTTTCTAAGTGCCCACGGCCCTGCCGAGCTTTGGCGTCCGCTCAGCGCCGGTGCCGCAGTCGGCCTCGAATGACGAAAAATGACGGTCTCCTCCTGGAGCTCACAGCCAACTTGGCAAAAAGTTTCTAAGTGCCCACGGCCCTGCCGAGCTTTGGCGTCCGCCCAGCGCCGGTTCCGCAGTCGGCCTCGAATGACGAAAAATAACGGTCTCCTCCTGGAGCTCACAGCCAACTTGGCAAAAAGTTTCTAAGTGCCCACGGCCCTGCCGAGCTTTGGCGTCCGCCCAGCGCCGGTTCCGCAGTCGGCCTCGAATGACGAAAATAACGGTCTCCTCCTGGAGCTCACAGCCAACTTGGCAAAAAGTTTCTAAGTGCCCACGGCCCTGCCGAGCTTTGGCGTCCGCCCAGCGCCGGTTCCGCAGTCGGCCTCGAATGACGAAAAATAACGGTCTCCTCCTGGAGCTCACAGCCAACTTGGCAAAAAGTTTCTAAGTGCCCACGGCCCTGCCGAGCTTTGGCGTCCGCTCAGCGCCGGTTCCGCAGTCGGCCTCGAATGACGAAAAATGACGGTCTCCTCCTGGAGCTCACAGCCAACTTGGCAAAAAGTTTCTAAGTGCCCACGGCCCTGCCGAGCTTTGGCGTCCGCCCAGCGCCGGTTCCGCAGTCGGCCTCGAATGACGAAAAATAACGGTCTCCTCCTGGAGCTCACAGCCAACTTGGCAAAAAGTTTCTAAGTGCCCACGGCCCTGCCGAGCTTTGGCGTCCGCCCAGCGCCGGTTCCGCAGTCGGCCTCGAATGACGAAAAATAACGGTCTCCTCCTGGAGCTCACAGCCAACTTGGCAAAAAGTTTCTAAGTGTCACATCTGTGAAAAAACGACTAAGTGTCAACTTTCGAAAAAACGGCTAAGTGTCAACTTTCGAAAAAACGGCAAAGTGTCACATCTCTGAAAAAACGGCTAAGTGTCGACTTTCGAAAAAACGGCTAAGTGTCAACTTTCGAAAAAACGGCAAAGTGTCACATCTCTGAAAAAAACGGCTAAGTGTCACATCTCTGAAAAAACGGCTAAGTGTCACATCTCTGAAAAAACGGCTAAGTGTCGCCTCTCTGAAAAAAACGGCAAAGTGTCAACTTTCGAAAAAACGACAGAGTGTCGCCTCTCTGAAAAAACGACTAAGTGTCGACTCTGAGAAAATGGCAAAGTGCCCACGGCTCTGCGGGCTCGTGCATCCGACCCGCGCCGGTTCCCCAGCCGGCCTGATATAAGGCAAAACCAGCCTCTCCGCCTGGAGCTCAGAGCCAACTTGGCGAATATTTTCTAAGTGCCCACGGCTCTGCGTGGCTACGGCGTCTGCCCAGCGCCGGTTCCTGGGTCGAACCCCGAGGACGAGGAATGCCGGTCTCCGCCTGGAGGTCCCAGCTTAATCGGCGAAAATTTTCTAAGTGCCCACGGCTCTGCCGGGCTCGTGCATCCGACCCGCGCCGGTTCCCCAGCCGGCCTGAAATAAGGCAAAACCAGGCTCTCCCCCTGGAGCTCAGAGCCAATTGTGGCGAAAAAACGACTAAGTGTCAACTTTCGAAAAAACGACTAAGTGTCAACTTTCCAAAAAAAACGGCTAAGTGTCGACTTTCGAAAAAACGGCTAAGTGTCAACTTTCGAAAAAAACGACTAAGTGTCGCCTCTGAAAAAACGACTAAGTGTCGCCTCTCTGAAAAAACGACTAAGTGCCCACGGCTCTGCGGGGCTTGTGAGTCCGCCCCGCGCCGGTTCGGCGGTCGGCCTCAAAAAGCGAAAAATCAGCCTCTCTCCCTGGAGCTCACCAAAAATTTGTCGAAATTTTTCTAAGTTCTCCTCGAGGTACCAGGGGGTGAGGTACCCGGGCTAAGGTGCAGTACCTTTTTTGGTCTTCAGGTGCGCCAGAGTACAATGAAATGGTCCCAGTAGTCAGTGTACTCATCGACTTTCCCCCCGTTTTCCAAAGCACCCCGTTTACGAGTATGGAGGAGATGGTGCTGGTCTCCCCACGGCGTCGGACACGCCGTCCTCGACAGCACAAGGTCGGATAGAAGACCTGAAAAGCGCCGTGGCACGCGCTGGAGGTGTCACTGTGGCGAAAAAGTGACTAAGTGTCAACTTTCGAAAAAACGGCTAAGTGTCAACTTTCGAAAAAACGGCTAAGTGTCAACTTTCGAAAAAACTGCTAAGTGTCAACTTTCGAAAAAACGACTAAGTGTCGCCTCTCTGAAAAAACGGCAAAGTGTCAACTTTCGAAAAAACGACTAAGTGTCAACTTTCGAAAAAACGACTAAGTGTCACCTCTCTGAAAAAATGGCAAAGTGTCAACTGCGAATGTGGTGGTGCATGGAAGGAAGTGGAGGACGGCCGCCTCCTTAAACACAGGCCGGAGAGGAGCGTCAGGGCCAGGCTCCTCAAACATGGACCGAGTGTCGCCCTTAACACAGACCAAGGGGAGGACGGCCGCCTCCTTAAACACAGGCCGGAGAGGAGCGTCAGGGCCAGGCTCCTCAAACATGGACCGAGTGTCGCCCTTAACACAGACCAAGGGGAGGACGGCCGCCTCCTTAAACACAGGCCGGAGAGGAGCGTCAGGGCCAGGCTCCTCAAACATGGACCGAGTGTCGCCCTTAACACGGACCAAGGGGAGGACGGCCGCCTCCTTAAACACAGGCCGGAGAGGAGCGTCAGGGCCAGGCTCCTCAAACATGGACCGAGTGTCGCCCTTAACACGGACCAAGGGGAGGACGGCCGCCTCCTTAAACACAGGCCGGAGAGGAGCGTCAGGGCCAGGCTCCTCAAACATGGACCGAGTGTCGCCCTTAACACAGACCAAGGGGAGGACGGCCGCCTCCTTAAACACAGGCCGGAGAGGAGCGTCAGGGCCAGGCTCCTCAAACATGGACCGAGTGTCGCCCTTAACACGGACCAAGGGGAGGACGGCCGCCTCCTTAAACACAGGCCGGAGAGGAGCGTCAGGGCCAGGCTCCTCAAACATGGACCGAGTGTCGCCCTTAACACGGACCAAGGGGAGGACGGCCGCCTCCTTAAACACAGGCCGGAGAGGAGCGTCAGGGCCAGGCTCCTCAAACATGGACAGAGTGTCGCCCTTAACACAGACCAAGCGGAGGACGGCCGCCTCCCTAAATACAGGCCGAACCGGAGCGCGAGTGTCGCTCCTTAAACACGGACCGAGTGGAGGACGGCCGCCTCCTTAAACACAGGCCGAACAAAATGACACAAAGTGTCAACTGCGAATGTTGTCCATCCAAGGAAGGAGCGTGATGCCCGGCCGGCTCCTTAAACACAGGCCGAGAGTCGCCCCGGACGGTCCGCCTCGCGGCGCCCGTCTGCTCGGATAAAATGACACAAAGTGTCAACTACGAATGTTGTCCATCCAAGGAGGGAGCGTGATGCCCGGCCGGCTCCGAAAACACAGGCCGAGAGTCGCCCCGGACGGTCCGCCTCGCGGCGCCCGTCTGCTCGGATAAAATGACACAAAGTGTCAACTGCGAATGTTGTCCATCCAAGGAAGGAGCGTGATGCCCGGCCGGCTCCTTAAACACAGGCCGAGAGTCGCCCCGGACGGTCCGCCTCGCGGCGCCCGCCCGCTCGGATAAAATGACACAAAGTGTCAACTACGAATGTTGTCCATCCAAGGAAGGAGCGTGATGCCCGGCCGGCTCCTTAAACACAGGCCGAGAGTCGCCCCGGACGGTCGCCTCGCGGCGCCCGTCTGCTCGGATAAAATGACACAAAGTGTCAACTACGAATGTTGTCCATCCAAGGAGGGAGCGTGATGCCCGGCCGGCTCCGAAAACACAGGCCGAGAGTCGCCCCGGACGGTCCGCCTCGCGGCGCCCGTCTGCTCGGATAAAATGACACAAAGTGTCAACTGCGAATGTTGTCCATCCAAGGAAGGAGCGTGATGCCCGGCCGGCTCCTTAAACACAGGCCGAGAGTCGCCCCGGACGGTCCGCCTCGCGGCGCCCGCCCGCTCGGATAAAATGACACAAAGTGTCAACTACGAATGTTGTCCATCCAAGGAAGGAGCGTGATGCCCGGCCGGCTCCTTAAACACAGGCCGAGAGTCGCCCCGGACGGTCGCCTCGCGGCGCCCGTCTGCTCGGATAAAATGACACAAAGTGTCAACTACGAATGTTGTCCATCCAAGGAGGGAGCGTGATGCCCGGCCGGCTCCGAAAACACAGGCCGAGAGTCGCCCCGGACGGTCCGCCTCGCGGCGCCCGTCTGCTCGGATAAAATGACACAAAGTGTCAACTACGAATGTTGTCCATCCAAGGAGGGAGCGTGAGGCCCGGCCGGCTCCGAAAACACAGGCCGAGAGTCGCCCCGGACGGTCCGCCTCTCGAGGCGCCCGCCCGCTCGGATAAAATGACACAAAGTGTCAACTACGAATGTTGTCCATCCAAGGAGGGAGCGTGATGCCCGGCCGGCTCCGAAAACACAGGCCGAGATTCGACCCCGGACGGGCCGTCTTCTCCCGGCGCCCGCCCGCGTACGCCCCCCATCCCCGGTCGCCCGTCTGCTCCCGGCGGGCCTCCGAGTACCCCCTCACCCAACTGACCGACTGGCACTCATGACCCGCCTTGGTAGGGCCTCCATCGGCCTCGGCTCGTCCGACGTCGGGTGGACGGTTCCTACCCACTGCGGGTCGCACTCTAGCGCCCCGGCCGCCGCGTGAGCGTGCGCTCCCCGCGCCGCCCCGCAGGCCCCGGCGCGACCGTACTGCGGCGAGACCGAGACGACCCGGTTTGGCATCCATCCCACCTAGCCACGATCCACGGAGGCCGAGCGAGCGGCTGAGTGTCGGGCGCCGCGCGTGCGAGCGTCCGCCGGCCGCGCCGGTCCTTCCGCGAATGTCGTTTCTCAAACCCTCCGGCTTGATAGCGGCGGCACCACGGGAAGCCGTCCACACACACACCGTCCGACCTCTATCCGAAAAGCCTTCCCGACCAACCGCGGTCGCGGGGGCGTCTGTCGCTCCGCATCGGGGGGGCGTATGGCTTCCGCGCTACGCGCTGCGGGCTCGGGGGGGCCGCAACGGCTGAGTCTGACTCGGCCGGGGCGCAGCTTCCCTCCCGGCAGTCAGCAATAGTGCCGATCGCGCCTGCCACCAGCCCCCTCCCCGACGGGTTCGTCGGCGCCGGCTGGCCGCCGTCCGCCTTCGTTCCCCGAGGGTTCCCAACCAGCGCCGATCCAACTCCGCATCCTGGCCGCACGCAGTGCGTGCCTCGCGCGGGTAAGTCGCCGGCGCAGCGCCGCAGCTCCCGACCCCCGCGTACGGGAATAGTTGAGGGCCTCAGCGGGCCGCACCGACCGAGTCCGACTCGGGCCGGGGCGCAGATTCCCGCTTGGGTGACCGAACGTTCTCTGCTCGGGCCGGAGGGCCGACGCCCGTCCCCCCCCCGTCGTCCCCCACGGACCGCCTCCGAGGCCACTTCGCACGGCTCATCCT
>NW_028232370.1:0-10000 GCF_054491065.1 Syngnathus leptorhynchus | reverse complement strand
TCCCCGTTACCGGTGGCTGCGCGGCGGGTGAGTGACAGAGCTTATCCGAGCGGCTGGAACTCTGCGCCGGCGTGGTCGAGCGTGAGGCCCCGGCCCTTTGGCTGCCTGGTACCTAAAACACTTCCATTGATCCAGCCACGGAGGGTGCTGGCTGGTGGCTCCATAGCTCCATAGCTCCATACCTCCAGAGCTCCAGAGCTCCATAGCACCAGAGCTCCATAGCTCCATAGCACCAGAGCTCCATAGCTCCATAGCACCAGAGCTCCATAGCTCCATAGCACCAGAGCTCCATAGCTCCATAGCACCAGAGCTCCATAGCTCCATAGCACCAGAGCTCCATAGCTCCATAGCACCAGAGCTCCATAGCTCCATAGCTCCAGCCTGGGTGGCTGGTGGCTCCATAGCTCCATACTTCCATAGCTCCAGTCAGAGAGTGTGCTAAAATTGCACTAAGTGCGAAAGCCCATTCATTTACAACGGCGTGTCCACAAGGCGGCGACATTTCCCCGTTACCGGTGGCTGCGCGGCGGGTGAGTGACAGAGCTTATCCGAGCGGCTGGAACTCTGCGCCGGCGTGGTCGAGCGTGAGGCCTCGGCCCTTTGGCTGCCTGGTACCTAAAACACTTCCATTGATCCAGCCACGGAGGGTGCTGGCTGGTGGCTCCATAGCTCCATAGCTCCATACCTCCAGAGCTCCAGAGCTCCATAGCACCAGAGCTCCATAGCTCCATAGCACCAGAGCTCCATAGCACCAGAGCTCCATAGCACCAGAGCTCCATAGCTCCATAGCACCAGAGCTCCATAGCTCCATAGCACCAGAGCTCCATAGCTCCATAGCACCAGAGCTCCATAGCTCCATAGCTCCATAGCACCAGAGCTCCATAGCTCCATAGCACCAGAGCTCCATAGCTCCATAGCACCAGAGCTCCATAGCTCCATAGCACCAGAGCTCCATAGCTCCATAGCACCAGAGCTCCATAGCTCCATAGCACCAGAGCTCCATAGCTCCATAGCACCAGAGCTCCATAGCTCCATAGCACCAGAGCTCCATAGCTCCATAGCACCAGAGCTCCATAGCTCCATAGCACCAGAGCTCCATAGCTCCATAGCACCAGAGCTCCATAGCTCCATAGCTCCAGGGCTCCATAGCTCCAGGGCTCCATAGCTCCATAGCTCCAGGGCTCCATAGCTCCAGGGCTCCAGGGCTCCATAGCTCCATACCTCCAGAGCTCCATAGCTCCATACTTCCAGAGCTCCATAGCTCCATAGCTCCATACTTCCATAGCTCCAGCCGCGGAGGGTGCTGGCTGGTGGCTCCATAGCTCCATACTTCCATACTTGCAGCCACGGAGTTGGCTAAAATTGCACTAAGTGCGAAAGCCCATTCATTTACAACGGCGTGTCCGCCAGGCGGCGACATTTCCCCGTTACCGGTGGCTGCGCGGCGGGTGAGTGACAGAGCTTATCCGAGCGGCTGGAACTCTGCGCCGGCGTGGTCGAGCGTGAGGCCCCGGCCCTTTGGCTGCCTGGTACCTAAAACACTTCCATTGATCCAGCCACGGAGGGTGCTGGCTGGTGGCTCCATAGCTCCATAGCTCCATAGCACCAGAGCTCCATAGCTCCATAGCACCAGAGCTCCATAGCTCCATAGCACCAGAGCTCCATAGCTCCATAGCACCAGAGCTCCAGAGCTCCATAGCACCAGAGCTCCAGAGCTCCATAGCACCAGAGCTCCATAGCTCCATAGCACCAGAGCTCCAGAGCTCCATAGCACCAGAGCTCCATAGCTCCATAGCACCAGAGCTCCATAGCTCCATAGCACCAGAGCTCCATAGCTCCATAGCACCAGAGCTCCATAGCTCCATAGCACCAGAGCTCCATAGCTCCATAGCTCCAGGGCTCCATAGCTCCAGGGCTCCATAGCTCCATAGCTCCAGGGCTCCATAGCTCCAGGGCTCCAGGGCTCCATAGCTCCAGGGCTCCAGGGCTCCATAGCTCCATACCTCCAGAGCTCCATAGCTCCATACTTCCAGAGCTCCATAGCTCCATAGCGCCATACTTCCATAGCTCCATAGCTCCATACTTCCATAGCACCAGAGCTCCATAGCTCCAGAGCTCCATAGCTCCAGCCTGGGTGGCTGGTGGCTCCATAGCTCCATACTTCCATAGCTCCAGTCAGAGAGTTGGCGAAAATTGCACTAAGTGCGAAAGCCCATTCATTTACAACGGCGTGTCCACAAGGCGGCGACATTTCCCCGTTACCGGTGGCTGCGCGGCGGGTGAGTGACAGAGCTTATCCGAGCGGCTGGAACTCTGCGCCGGCGTGGTCGAGCGTGAGGCCTCGGCCCTTTGGCTGCCTGGTACCTAAAACACTTCCATTGATCCAGCCACGGAGGGTGCTGGCTGGTGGCTCCATAGCTCCATAGCTCCATAGCTCCATAGCTCCATAGCTCCATACTTCCATAGCTCCATACTTCCATAGCTCCAGACTTCCATAGCTCCATAGCTCCATAGCTCCATAGCTCCATACTTCCAGAGCGCCATAGCTCCATAGCACCAGAGCTCCAGAGCTCCATAGCTCCATAGCTCCATAGCCCCAGAGCTCCATAGCTCCATAGCTCCATAGCTCCAGAGCTCCATACTTCCATAGCTCCAGAGCTCCAGCCTGTCTGGTGGCTCCATAGCTCCATAGCTCCATACTTGCAGCCACGGAGCTGGCGAAAATTGCACTAAGTGCGAAAGCCCATTCATTTACAACGGCGTGTCCACAAGGCGGCGACATTTCCCCGTTACCGGTGGCTGCTTAGCGGGAGAGTGACAGAGCTTATCCGAGCGGCTGGAACTCTGGGCCGGCCTGGTCGAGCGGCTGGCCTCGGTAGTTGAGGTACCAGGGGCGGGCTGGGGAGCTCCAGGCGGGGCTTGTGAGAGAGTGTAGCCGAGCGGCTGGAACTCTGGGCCGGCGTGGTTGAGCAGCATGCCCGCGGAGGTGGCTCTTCCATAGGCACGGAGGGTGCTGGAGCTCCACACTTCCCTAGGCACGGAGGGTGCTGGAGCTCCACACTTCCATAGCTCCAGGCACGGAGGGTGCTGGAGCTCCACACTTCCATAGGCACGGAGGGTGCTGGAGCTCCATACTTCCATAGCTCCAGGCACGGAGGGTGCTGGAGCGCCACACTTCCATAGGCAGGGAGGGTGCTGGAGCTCCACACTTCCATAGGCACGGAGGGTGCTGGAGCTCCACACTTCCATAGGCAGGGAGGGTGCTGGAGCTCCACACTTCCATAGGCAGGGAGGGTGCTGGAGCTCCACACTTCCATAGGCAGGGAGGGTGCTGGAGCTCCACACTTCCATAGGCAGGGAGGGTGCTGGAGCTCCACACTTCCATAGGCAGGGAGGGTGCTGGAGCTCCACACTTCCATAGGCAGGGAGGGTGCTGGAGCTCCACACTTCCATAGGCAGGGAGGGTGCTGGAGCTCCACACTTCCATAGGCAGGGAGGGTGCTGGAGCTCCACACTTCCATAGGCAGGGAGGGTGCTGGAGCTCCACACTTCCATAGGCAGGGAGGGTGCTGGAGCTCCACACTTCCATAGGCAGGGAGGGTGCTGGAGCTCCACACTTCCATAGGCAGGGAGGGTGCTGGAGCTCCACACTTCCATAGGCAGGGAGGGTGCTGGAGCTCCACACTTCCATAGGCAGGGAGGGTGCTGGAGCTCCACACTTCCATAGGCAGGGAGGGTGCTGGAGCTCCACACTTCCATAGGCAGGGAGGGTGCTGGAGCTCCACACTTCCATAGGCAGGGAGGGTGCTGGAGCTCCACACTTCCATAGGCAGGGAGGGTGCTGGAGCTCCACACTTCCATAGGCAGGGAGGGTGCTGGAGCTCCACACTTCCATAGGCAGGGAGGGTGCTGGAGCTCCACACTTCCATAGGCAGGGAGGGTGCTGGAGCTCCACACTTCCATAGGCAGGGAGGGTGCTGGAGCTCCACACTTCCATAGGCAGGGAGGGTGCTGGAGCTCCACACTTCCATAGGCAGGGAGGGTGCTGGAGCTCCACACTTCCATAGGCAGGGAGGGTGCTGGAGCTCCACACTTCCATAGGCAGGGAGGGTGCTGGAGCTCCACACTTCCATAGGCAGGGAGGGTGCTGGAGCTCCACACTTCCATAGGCAGGGAGGGTGCTGGAGCTCCACACTTCCATAGGCAGGGAGGGTGCTGGAGCTCCACACTTCCATAGGCAGGGAGGGTGCTGGAGCTCCACACTTCCATAGGCAGGGAGGGTGCTGGAGCTCCACACTTCCATAGGCAGGGAGGGTGCTGGAGCTCCACACTTCCATAGGCAGGGAGGGTGCTGGAGCTCCACACTTCCATAGGCAGGGAGGGTGCTGGAGCTCCACACTTCCATAGGCAGGGAGGGTGCTGGAGCTCCACACTTCCATAGGCAGGGAGGGTGCTGGAGCTCCACACTTCCATAGGCAGGGAGGGTGCTGGAGCTCCACACTTCCATAGGCAGGGAGGGTGCTGGAGCTCCACACTTCCATAGGCAGGGAGGGTGCTGGAGCTCCACACTTCCATAGGCAGGGAGGGTGCTGGAGCTCCACACTTCCATAGGCAGGGAGGGTGCTGGAGCTCCACACTTCCATAGGCAGGGAGGGTGCTGGAGCTCCACACTTCCATAGGCAGGGAGGGTGCTGGAGCTCCACACTTCCATAGGCAGGGAGGGTGCTGGAGCTCCACACTTCCATAGGCAGGGAGGGTGCTGGAGCTCCACACTTCCATAGGCAGGGAGGGTGCTGGAGCTCCACACTTCCATAGGCAGGGAGGGTGCTGGAGCTCCACACTTCCATAGGCAGGGAGGGTGCTGGAGCTCCACACTTCCATAGGCAGGGAGGGTGCTGGAGCTCCACACTTCCATAGGCAGGGAGGGTGCTGGAGCTCCACACTTCCATAGGCAGGGAGGGTGCTGGAGCTCCACACTTCCATAGGCAGGGAGGGTGCTGGAGCTCCACACTTCCATAGGCAGGGAGGGTGCTGGAGCTCCACACTTCCATAGGCAGGGAGGGTGCTGGAGCTCCACACTTCCATAGGCAGGGAGGGTGCTGGAGCTCCACACTTCCATAGGCAGGGAGGGTGCTGGAGCTCCACACTTCCATAGGCAGGGAGGGTGCTGGAGCTCCACACTTCCATAGGCAGGGAGGGTGCTGGAGCTCCACACTTCCATAGGCAGGGAGGGTGCTGGAGCTCCACACTTCCATAGGCAGGGAGGGTGCTGGCACATCCACACTTCCAGCCACGGAGCATGCTGGCACTTCCACCTTGCTTGCTAAGTCGGCGTGATCTTGCCCAAAAAGTCCCTCCTCACCTCCAGCTGGAAGTGGAAAAAAATCCTCCACCTGCTTGGCCGAGGTTCTGGAAGCCAGCAGCTCGCAGAATGTTGCCAAAGTTTCACTGGAAGGAAAAGAAAAGAGAAGACCGAGTGCGCATTTCACCTACCGCCGAATGTCCACAAGAGGGAAGTGTCACTCCGTCGCAGAATCTGCGCCGACGCACTCGGCACCCTTCGAATTTATGGTGCCGGTGCGGGTGTTCTGGGTGCAAAAAGGCCGCCCAAGTGGTAGAAAAAAATCAGACTTCGTCTCTTAGGTCGAAATTAATGCCAAGTTTTGAAATGCGCTGGCAGGGGTGGACCAGGGCCCGTTAGAAGTGCTTAGGCGAGGTCCTGGAAGCCTAACCCGGCGTGATCTTGTGCAAAAAGCCGCTGCTGAGCTCCAGCTGGAAGTGTAAAAAGAACCGGGCTGGATCAAAAAAAGAACCGGGCGGCCCGTTAAAATTGCTTAGCCGAGGTCCTGGAACCCTAACCCGGCGTGATCTTGTGCAAAAAGCCGCTGCTGAGCTCCAGCTGGAAGTGTAAAAAGAACCGGGCTGGTTCAAAAAAAGAACCGGGCGACCCGTTAGAAGTGCTTAGCCGAGGTCCTGGAAGCCTAACCCGGCGTGATCTTGTGCAAAAAGCCGCTGCTGAGCTCCAGCTGGAAGTGGAAAAAGAACCGGGCTGGATCAAAAAAGAACCGGGCTGGATCAAAAAAGAACCGGGCGGCCCGTTAAAATTGCTTAGCCGAGGTCCTGGAAGCCTAACACGGCGTGATCTTGTGCAAAAAACCGCTCCCGAGCTCCAGCTGGAAGTGTAAAAAGAACCGGGCTGGATAAAAAAAGAACCGGGCTGGATCAAAAAAGAACCGGGCGACCCGTTAAAATTGCTTAGCCGAGGTCCTGGAAGCCTAACCCGGCGTGATCTTGTGCAAAAAGCCGCTGCTGAGCTCCAGCTGGAAGTGGAAAAAGAACCGGGCTGGATCAAAAAAGAACCGGGCTGGATCAAAAAAGAACCGGGCGGCCCGTTAAAATTGCTTAGCCGAGGTCCTGGAAGCCTAACACGGCGTGATCTTGTGCAAAAAACCGCTCCCGAGCTCCAGCTGGAAGTGTAAAAAGAACCGGGCTGGATAAAAAAAGAACCGGGCTGGATCAAAAAAGAACCGGGCGACCCGTTAAAATTGCTTAGCCGAGGTCCTGGAAGCCTAACACGGCGTGATCTTGTGCAAAAAGCCGCTCCCGAGCTCCAGCTGGAAGTGTAAAAAGAACCGGGCTGGATAAAAAAAGAACCGGGCTGGATCAAAAAAGAACCGGGCGACCCGTTAAAATTGCTTAGCCGAGGTCCTGGAAGCCTAACCCGGCGTGATCTTGTGCAAATAGCCGCTGCCGAGCTCCAGCTGGAAGTGTGAAAAGAACCGGGCTGGATAAAAAAAAGAACCGGGCTGGATCAAAAAAGAACCGGGCGACCCGTTAAAATTGCTTAGCCGAGGTCCTGGAAGCCTAACACGGCGTGATCTTGTGCAAAAAACCGCTCCCGAGCTCCAGCTGGAAGTGTAAAAAGAACCGGGCTGGATAAAAAAAGAACCGGGCTGGATCAAAAAAGAACCGGGCGACCCGTTAAAATTGCTTAGCCGAGGTCCTGGAAGCCTAACCCGGCGTGATCTTGTGCAAAAAGCCGCTCCCGAGCTCCAGCTGGAAGTGTAAAAAGAACCGGGCTGGATAAAAAAAGAACCGGGCTGGATCAAAAAAGAACCGGGCGACCCGTTAAAATTGCTTAGCCGAGGTCCTGGAAGCCTAACACGGCGTGTTCTTGTGCAAAAAGCCGCTCCCAAGCTCCAGCTGGAAGTGTAAAAAGAACCGGGCTGGATAAAAAAAAGAACCGGGCTGGATCAAAAAAGAACCGGGCGACCCGTTAAAATTGCTTAGCCGAGGTCCTGGAAGCCTAACACGGCGTGATCTTGTGCAAAAAGCCGCTCCCGAGCTCCAGCTGGAAGTGTAAAAAGAACCGGGCTGGATAAAAAAAGAACCGGGCTGGATAAAAAAAAGAACCGGGCGACCCGTTAAAATTGCTTAGCCGAGGTCCTGGAAGCCTAACACGGCGTGTTCTTGTGCAAAAAGCCGCTCCCGAGCTCCAGCTGGAAGTGTAAAAAGAACCAGGCTGGATAAAAAAAAGAACCGGGCTGGATCAAAAAAGAACCGGGCGACCCGTTAAAATTGCTTAGCCGAGGTCCTGGAAGCCTAACACGGCGTGATCTTGTGCAAAAAGCCGCTCCCGAGCTCCAGCTGGAAGTGTAAAAAGAACCGGGCTGGATAAAAAAAGAACCGGGCTGGATAAAAAAAAGAACCGGGCGACCCGTTAAAATTGCTTAGCCGAGGTCCTGGAAGCCTAACACGGCGTGTTCTTGTGCAAAAAGCCGCTCCCGAGCTCCAGCTGGAAGTGTAAAAAGAACCAGGCTGGATAAAAAAAAGAACCGGGCTGGATCAAAAAAGAACCGGGCGACCCGTTAAAATTGCTTAGCCGAGGTCCTGGAAGCCTAACACGGCGTGATCTTGTGCAAAAAGCCGCTCCCGAGCTCCAGCTGGAAGTGTAAAAAGAACCGGGCTGGATAAAAAAAGAACCGGGCTGGATAAAAAAAAGAACCGGGCGACCCGTTAAAATTGCTTAGCCGAGGTCCTGGAAGCCTAACACGGCGTGATCTTGTGCAAAAAGCCGCTCCCGAGCTCCAGCTGGAAGTGTAAAAAGAACCAGGCTGGATAAAAAAAAGAACCGGGCTGGATCAAAAAAGAACCGGGCGACCCGTTAAAATTGCTTAGCCGAGGTCCTGGAAGCCTAACACGGCGTGTTCTTGTGCAAAAAGCCGCTCCCGAGCTCCAGCTGGAAGTGTAAAAAGAACCAGGCTGGATAAAAAAAAGAACCGGGCTGGTTCAAAAAAGAACCGGGCAACCCGTTAAAATTGCTTAGCCGAGGTCCTGGAAGCCTAACACGGCGTGTTCTTGTGCAAAAAGCCGCTCCCGAGCTCCAGCTGGAAGTGTAAAAAGAACCAGGCTGGATAAAAAAAAGAACCGGGCTGGATCAAAAAAGAACCGGGCGACCCGTTAAAATTGCTTAGCCGAGGTCCTGGAAGCCTAACACGGCGTGTTCTTGTGCAAAAAGCCGCTCCCGAGCTCCAGCTGGAAGTGTAAAAAGAACCAGGCTGGATAAAAAAAAGAACCGGGCTGGTTCAAAAAAGAACCGGGCAACCCGTTAAAATTGCTTAGCCGAGGTCCTGGAAGCCTAACACGGCGTGATCTTGTGCAAAAAGCCGCTCCCGAGCTCCAGCTGGAAGTGTAAAAAGAACCGGGCTGGATAAAAAAAGAACCGGGCTGGATAAAAAAAAAGAACCGGGCGACCCGTTAAAATTGCTTAGCCGAGGTCCTGGAAGCCTAACACGGCGTGATCTTGTGCAAAAAGCCGCAGAACCAGGCTGGATAAAAAAAGAACCGGGCTGGATCAAAAAGAACCGGGCGACCGTTAAAATTGCTTAGCCGAGGTCCTGGAAGCCTAACACGGCGTGATCTTGTGCAAAAAGCCGCTCCCGAGCTCCAGCTGGAAGTGTAAAAAGAACCAGGCTGGATAAAAAAAAGAACCGGGCTGGATCAAAAAAGAACCGGGCGACCCGTTAAAATTGCTTAGCCGAGGTCCTGGAAGCCTAACACGGCGTGTTCTTGTGCAAAAAGCCGCTCCCGAGCTCCAGCTGGAAGTGTAAAAAGAACCAGGCTGGATAAAAAAAAGAACCGGGCTGGATCAAAAAAGAACCGGGCGACCCGTTAAAATTGCTTAGCCGAGGTCCTGGAAGCCTAACACGGCGTGTTCTTGTGCAAAAAGCCGCTCCCGAGCTCCAGCTGGAAGTGTAAAAAGAACCAGGCTGGATAAAAAAAAGAACCGGGCTGGATCAAAAAGAACCGGGCGACCCGTTAAAATTGCTTAGCTGAGGTCCTGGAAGCCTAACACGGCGTGATCTTGTGCAAAAGCCGCTCCCGAGCTCCAGCTGGAAGTGTAAAAAGAACCGGCTGGATAAAAAAAAAGAACCGGGCTGGTTCAAAAAAGAACCGGGCAACCCGTTAAAATTGCTTAGCCGAGGTCCTGGAAGCCTAACCCGGCGTGATCTTGCCCGAAAGTCGGCCTCTATACTTCCATTTTAGGTACCAGGGGCTATTAGTGTACTTGGTCCCACTAGTCAGTGTACTCATCCAGTTACCCCCCGTTTTCCAAAACACCATCGGCACGTATAAGGGGGGGACTCTTGAGAGAGATGAGGTATATGGCAGCGCAACACAATCCGCTCCGCGCTGGTTCCCATGTCGGCTACGGATGAATAAAACCAGCCTGTCCCCCCTGGAGCTCACGAGACACGGAATTTTTTCTAAGTGCCAACGGCTCTTCGAGCAAACGTGTCCGCTCCGGCTGGTTCCCCCGTCGGCCTCGAATGACGAAAAATGCCGGTCTCCGCCCGGAGCTCATGACAAACGAAAAATTTTCTAAGTGCCAACGGCACTAGCGAGCGATGTGTCCGCTCGGCGCTGGTTCCCGGGTCGAACCCGGAAGACGAAAAACGCCGCTCTCCGCCCGGAGCTCATGACAAACGAAAAATTTCTA
>NW_028232369.1:37500-43703 GCF_054491065.1 Syngnathus leptorhynchus | reverse complement strand
CCAGCCCGGTTCTTTTTACACTTCCAGCTGGAGCTCAGCAGCGGCTTTTTGCACAAGATCACGCCGGGTTAGGCTTCCAGGACCTCGGCTAAGCACTTCTAACGGGCCCTGGTCCACCCCTGCCAGCGCATTTCAAAACTTGGCATTAATTTCGACCTAAGAGACGAAGTCTGATTTTTTTCTACCACTTGGGCGGCCTTTTTGCACCCAGAACACCCGCACCGGCACCATAAATTCGAAGGGTGCCGAGTGCGTCGGCGCAGATTCTGCGACGGAGTGACACTTCCCTCTTGTGGACATTCGGCGGTAGGTGAAATGCGCACTCGGTCTTCTCTTTTCTTTTCCTTCCAGTGAAACTTTGGCAACATTCTGCGAGCTGCTGGCTTCCAGAACCTCGGCCAAGCAGGTGGAGGATTTTTTTCCACTTCCAGCTGGAGGTGAGGAGGGACTTTTTGGGCAAGATCACGCCGACTTAGCAAGCAAGTGGAAGTGCCAGCATGCAGTGGCTGGAAGTGTGGATGTGGAGCTCCAGCACCCTCCTGCCTATGGAAGTGTGGAGCTCCAGCACCCTCCCTGCCTACGGAAGTGTGGAGCTCCAGCACCCTCCCTGCCTATGGAAGTGTGGAGCTCCAGCACCCTCCGTGCCTATGGAAGTGTGGAGCTCCAGCACTCTCCCTGCCTATGGAAGTGTGGAGCTCCAGCACCCTCCCTGCCTATGGAAGTGTGGAGCTCCAGCACCCTCCCTGCCTATGGAAGTGTGGAGCTCCAGCACCCTCCCTGCCTATGGAAGTGTGGAGCTCCAGCACCCTCCCTGCCTATGGAAGTGTGGAGCTCCAGCACCCTCCCTGCCTATGGAAGTGTGGAGCTCAGCACCCTCCCTGCCTATGGAAGTGTGGAGCTCCAGCACCCTCCCTGCCTATGGAAGTGTGGAGCTCCAGCACCCTCCCTGCCTATGGAAGTGTGGAGCTCCAGCACCCTCCCTGCCTATGGAAGTGTGGAGCTCCAGCACCCTCCCTGCCTATGGAAGTGTGGAGCTCCAGCACCTCCCTGCCTATGGAAGTGTGGAGCTCCAGCACCCTCCCTGCCTATGGAAGTGTGGAGCTCCAGCACCCTCCCTGCCTATGGAAGTGTGGAGCTCCAGCACCCTCCCTGCCTATGGAAGTGTGGAGCTCCAGCACCCTCCCTGCCTATGGAAGTGTGGAGCTCCAGCACCTCCCTGCCTATGGAAGTGTGGGCTCAGCACCCTCCCTGCCTATGGAAGTGTGAGCTCCAGCACCCTCCCTGCTATGGAAGTGTGGAGCTCCAGCACCCTCCCTGCCTATGGAAGTGTGGAGCTCCGCACCCTCCCTGCCTATGGAAGTGTGGAGCTCCAGCACCCTCCCTGCCTATGGAAGTGTGGAGCTCCAGCACCCTCCCTGCCTATGGAAGTGTGGAGCTCCAGCACCCTCCCTGCCTATGGAAGTGTGGAGCTCCAGCACCCTCCCTGCCTATGGAAGTGTGGAGCTCCAGCACCCTCCCTGCCTATGAAGTGTGGAGCTCCAGCACCCTCCTGCCTATGGAAGTGTGGAGCTCCAGCACCCTCCCTGCCTATGGAAGTGTGGAGCTCCAGCACCCTCCCTGCCTATGGAAGTGTGGAGCTCCAGCACCCTCCTGCCTATGGAAGTGTGGAGCTCCAGCACCTCCCTGCCTATGGAAGTGTGGAGCTCCAGCACCCTCCTGCCTATGGAAGTGTGGAGCTCCAGCACCCTCACTGCCTATGGAAGTGTGGAGCTCCAGCACCCCCCTGCCTATGGAAGTGTGGAGCTCCAGCACCCTCCCTGCCTATGGAAGTGTGGAGCTCCAGCACCCTCCCTGCCTATGAAGTGTGGAGCTCCAGCACCCTCCTGCCTATGGAAGTGTGGAGCTCCAGCACCCTCCCTGCCTATGGAAGTGTGGAGCTCCAGCACCCTCCCTGCCTATGGAAGTTGGAGCTCCAGCACCCTCCTGCCTATGGAAGTGTGGAGCTCCAGCACCCTCCCTGCCTATGGAAGTGTGGAGCTCCAGCACCCTCCCTGCCTATGGAAGTGTGGAGCTCCAGCACCCTCCCTGCCTATGGAAGTGTGGAGCTCCAGCACCCTCCCTGCCTATGGAAGTGTGGAGCTCCAGCACCCTCCCTGCCTATGGAAGTGTGGAGCTCCAGCACCCTCCCTGCCTATGGAAGTGTGGAGCTCCAGCACCCTCCCTGCCTATGGAAGTGTGGAGCTCCAGCACCCTCCCTGCCTATGGAAGTGTGGAGCTCCAGCACCCTCCCTGCCTATGGAAGTGTGGAGCTCCAGCACCCTCCCTGCCTATGGAAGTGTGGAGCTCCAGCACCCTCCCTGCCTATGGAAGTGTGGAGCTCCAGCACCCTCCTGCCTATGGAAGTGTGGAGCTCCAGCACCCTCCCTGCCTATGGAAGTGTGGAGCTCCAGCACCCTCCTGCCTATGGAAGTGTGGAGCTCCAGCACCCTCCCTGCCTATGGAAGTGTGGAGCTCCAGCACCCTCCCTGCTATGGAAGTGTGGAGCTCCAGCACCTCCCTGCCTATGGAAGTGTGGAGCTCCAGCACCCTCCCTGCCTATGGAAGTGTGGAGCTCCAGCACCCTCCCTGCCTATGGAAGTGTGGAGCTCCAGCACCCTCCCTGCCTATGGAAGTGTGGAGCTCCAGCACCCTCCCTGCCTATGGAAGTGTGGAGCTCCAGCACCCTCCCTGCCTATGGAAGTGTGGAGCTCCAGCACCCTCCCTGCCTATGGAAGTGTGGAGCTCCAGCACCCTCCCTGCCTATGGAAGTGTGGAGCTCCAGCACCCTCCCTGCCTATGGAAGTGTGGAGCTCCAGCACCTCCGTGCCTATGGAAGTGTGAGCTCCAGCACCCTCCCTGCCTATGGAAGTGTGGAGCTCCAGCACCCTCCCTGCCTATGGAAGTGTGGAGCTCCAGCACCCTCCCTGCCTATGGAAGTGTGGAGCTCCAGCACCCTCCTGCCTATGAAGTGTGGAGCTCCAGCACCCTCCCTGCCTATGGAAGTGTGGAGCTCCAGCACCCTCCGTGCCTATGGAAGTGTGGAGCTCCAGCACCCTCCCTGCCTATGGAAGTGTGGCGCTCCAGCACCCTCCGTGCCTGGAGCTATGGAAGTATGAGCTCCAGCACCCTCGTGCCTATGAAGTGTGGAGCTCCAGCACCCTCCGTGCCTGGAGCTATGGAAGTGTGGAGCTCCAGCACCCTCCGTGCCTAGGGAAGTGTGGAGCTCCAGCACCCTCCGTGCCTATGGAAGAGCCACTCCGCGGGCATGCTGCTCAACCACGCCGGCCCAGAGTTCCAGCCGCTCGGCTACACTCTCTCACAAGCCCCGCCTGGAGCTCCCCAGCCCGCCCCTGGTACCTCAACTACCGAGGCCAGCCGCTCGACCAGGCCGGCCCAGAGTTCCAGCCGCTCGGATAAGCTCTGTCACTCTCCGCTAAGCAGCCACCGGTAACGGGGAAATGTCGCCGCTTGTGGACACGCCGTTGTAAATGAATGGGCTTTCGCACTTAGTGCAATTTTCGCCAGCTCCGTGGCTGCAAGTATGGAGCTATGGAGCTATGGAGCCACCAGACAGGCTGGAGCTCTGGAGCTATGGAAGTATGGAGCTCTGGAGCTATGGAGCTATGGAGCTATGGAGCTCTGGGGCTATGGAGCTATGGAGCTATGGAGCTCTGGAGCTCTGGTGCTATGGAGCTATGGCGCTCTGGAAGTATGGAGCTATGGAGCTATGGAGCTATGGAGCTATGGAAGTCTGGAGCTATGGAAGTATGGACTATGGAAGTATGGAGCTATGGAGCTATGGAGCTATGGAGCTATGGAGCTATGGAGCCACCAGCCAGCACCCTCCGTGGCTGGATCAATGGAAGTGTTTTAGGTACCAGGCAGCCAAAGGGCCGAGGCCTCACGCTCGACCACGCCGGCGCAGAGTTCCAGCCGCTCGGATAAGCTCTGTCACTCACCCGCCGCGCAGCCACCGGTAACGGGGAAATGTCGCCGCCTTGTGGACACGCCGTTGTAAATGAATGGGCTTTCGCACTTAGTGCAATTTTCGCCAACTCTCTGACTGGAGCTATGGAAGTATGGAGCTATGGAGCCACCAGCCACCCAGGCTGGAGCTATGGAGCTCTGGAGCTATGGAGCTCTGGTGCTATGGAAGTATGGAGCTATGGAGCTATGGAAGTATGGCGCTATGGAGCTATGGAGCTCTGGAAGTATGGAGCTATGGAGCTCTGGAGGTATGGAGCTATGGAGCCCTGGAGCCCTGGAGCTATGGAGCCCTGGAGCCCTGGAGCTATGGAGCCCTGGAGCTATGGAGCTATGGAGCCCTGGAGCTATGGAGCCCTGGAGCTATGGAGCTATGGAGCTCTGGTGCTATGGAGCTATGGAGCTCTGGTGCTATGGAGCTATGGAGCTCTGGTGCTATGGAGCTATGGAGCTCTGGTGCTATGGAGCTATGGAGCTCTGGTGCTATGGAGCTCTGGAGCTCTGGTGCTATGGAGCTATGGAGCTCTGGTGCTATGGAGCTCTGGAGCTCTGGTGCTATGGAGCTCTGGAGCTCTGGTGCTATGGAGCTATGGAGCTCTGGTGCTATGGAGCTATGGAGCTCTGGTGCTATGGAGCTATGGAGCTCTGGTGCTATGGAGCTATGGAGCTATGGAGCCACCAGCCAGCACCCTCCGTGGCTGGATCAATGGAAGTGTTTTAGGTACCAGGCAGCCAAAGGGCCGGGGCCTCACGCTCGACCACGCCGGCGCAGAGTTCCAGCCGCTCGGATAAGCTCTGTCACTCACCCGCCGCGCAGCCACCGGTAACGGGGAAATGTCGCCGCCTGGCGGACACGCCGTTGTAAATGAATGGGCTTTCGCACTTAGTGCAATTTTAGCCAACTCCGTGGCTGCAAGTATGGAAGTATGGAGCTATGGAGCCACCAGCCAGCACCCTCCGCGGCTGGAGCTATGGAAGTATGGAGCTATGGAGCTATGGAGCTCTGGAAGTATGGAGCTATGGAGCTCTGGAGGTATGGAGCTATGGAGCCCTGGAGCCCTGGAGCTATGGAGCCCTGGAGCTATGGAGCTATGGAGCCCTGGAGCTATGGAGCCTGGAGCTATGGAGCTATGGAGCTCTGGTGCTATGGAGCTATGGAGCTCTGGTGCTATGGAGCTATGGAGCTCTGGTGCTATGGAGCTATGGAGCTCTGGTGCTATGGAGCTATGGAGCTCTGGTGCTATGGAGCTATGGAGCTCTGGTGCTATGGAGCTATGGAGCTCTGGTGCTATGGAGCTATGGAGCTCTGGTGCTATGGAGCTATGGAGCTCTGGTGCTATGGAGCTATGGAGCTCTGGTGCTATGGAGCTATGGAGCTATGGAGCTCTGGTGCTATGGAGCTATGGAGCTCTGGTGCTATGGAGCTATGGAGCTCTGGTGCTATGGAGCTATGGAGCTCTGGTGCTATGGAGCTCTGGTGCTATGGAGCTCTGGTGCTATGGAGCTATGGAGCTCTGGTGCTATGGAGCTCTGGAGCTCTGGAGGTATGGAGCTATGGAGCTATGGAGCCACCAGCCAGCACCCTCCGTGGCTGGATCAATGGAAGTGTTTTAGGTACCAGGCAGCCAAAGGGCCGAGGCCTCACGCTCGACCACGCCGGCGCAGAGTTCCAGCCGCTCGGATAAGCTCTGTCACTCACCCGCCGCGCAGCCACCGGTAACGGGGAAATGTCGCCGCCTTGTGGACACGCCGTTGTAAATGAATGGGCTTTCGCACTTAGTGCAATTTTAGCACACTCTCTGACTGGAGCTATGGAAGTATGGAGCTATGGAGCCACCAGCCACCCAGGCTGGAGCTATGGAGCTATGGAGCTCTGGTGCTATGGAGCTATGGAGCTCTGGTGCTATGGAGCTATGGAGCTCTGGTGCTATGGAGCTATGGAGCTCTGGTGCTATGGAGCTATGGAGCTCTGGTGCTATGGAGCTATGGAGCTCTGGTGCTATGGAGCTATGGAGCTCTGGTGCTATGGAGCTCTGGAGCTCTGGAGGTATGGAGCTATGGAGCTATGGAGCCACCAGCCAGCACCCTCCGTGGCTGGATCAATGGAAGTGTTTTAGGTACCAGGCAGCCAAAGGGCCGGGGCCTCACGCTCGACCACGCCGGCGCAGAGTTCCAGCCGC
>NW_028232369.1:7500-27500 GCF_054491065.1 Syngnathus leptorhynchus | reverse complement strand
GTGGCGCGAATCCGGCCGGGCGGCCCCATCGATTAAGCATTGGTAGGGAGCCGAGGATGAGCCGTGCGAAGTGGCCTCGGAGGCGGTCCGTGGGGGACGACGGGGGGGGACGGGCGTCGGCCCTCCGGCCCGAGCAGAGAACGTTCGGTCACCCAAGCGGGAATCTGCGCCCCGGCCCGAGTCGGACTCGGTCGGTGCGGCCCGCTGAGGCCCTCAACTATTCCCGTACGCGGGGGTCGGGAGCTGCGGCGCTGCGCCGGCGACTTACCCGCGCGAGGCACGCACTGCGTGCGGCCAGGATGCGGAGTTGGATCGGCGCTGGTTGGGAACCCTCGGGGAACGAAGGCGGACGGCGGCCAGCCGGCGCCGACGAACCCGTCGGGGAGGGGGCTGGTGGCAGGCGCGATCGGCACTATTGCTGACTGCCGGGAGGGAAGCTGCGCCCCGGCCGAGTCAGACTCAGCCGTTGCGGCCCCCCCGAGCCCGCAGCGCGTAGCGCGGAAGCCATACGCCCCCCCGATGCGGAGCGACAGACGCCCCCGCGACCGCGGTTGGTCGGGAAGGCTTTTCGGATAGAGGTCGGACGGTGTGTGTGTGGACGGCTTCCCGTGGTGCCGCCGCTATCAAGCCGGAGGGTTTGAGAAACGACATTCGCGGAAGGACCGGCGCGGCCGGCGGACGCTCGCACGCGCGGCGCCCGACACTCAGCCGCTCGCTCGGCCTCCGTGGATCGTGGCTAGGTGGGATGGATGCCAAACCGGGTCGTCTCGGTCTCGCCGCAGTACGGTCGCGCCGGGGCCTGCGGGGCGGCGCGGGGAGCGCACGCTCACGCGGCGGCCGGGGCGCTAGAGTGCGACCCGCAGTGGGTAGGAACCGTCCACCCGACGTCGGACGAGCCGAGGCCGATGGAGGCCCTACCAAGGCGGGTCATGAGTGCCAGTCGGTCAGTTGGGTGAGGGGGTACTCGGAGGCCCGCCGGGAGCAGACGGGCGACCGGGGATGGGGGGCGTACGCGGGCGGGCGCCGGGAGAAGACGGCCCGTCCGGGGTCGAATCTCGGCCTGTGTTTTCGGAGCCGGCCGGGCATCACGCTCCCTCCTTGGATGGACAACATTCGTAGTTGACACTTTGTGTCATTTTATCCGAGCGGGCGGGCGCCTCGAGAGGCGGACCGTCCGGGGCGACTCTCGGCCTGTGTTTTCGGAGCCGGCCGGGCCTCACGCTCCCTCCTTGGATGGACAACATTCGTAGTTGACACTTTGTGTCATTTTATCCGAGCAGACGGGCGCCGCGAGGCGGACCGTCCGGGGCGACTCTCGGCCTGTGTTTTCGGAGCCGGCCGGGCATCACGCTCCCTCCTTGGATGGACAACATTCGTAGTTGACACTTTGTGTCATTTTATCCGAGCAGACGGGCGCCGCGAGGCGACCGTCCGGGGCGACTCTCGGCCTGTGTTTAAGGAGCCGGCCGGGCATCACGCTCCTTCCTTGGATGGACAACATTCGTAGTTGACACTTTGTGTCATTTTATCCGAGCGGGCGGGCGCCGCGAGGCGGACCGTCCGGGGCGACTCTCGGCCTGTGTTTAAGGAGCCGGCCGGGCATCACGCTCCTTCCTTGGATGGACAACATTCGCAGTTGACACTTTGTGTCATTTTATCCGAGCAGACGGGCGCCGCGAGGCGGACCGTCCGGGGCGACTCTCGGCCTGTGTTTTCGGAGCCGGCCGGGCATCACGCTCCCTCCTTGGATGGACAACATTCGTAGTTGACACTTTGTGTCATTTTATCCGAGCAGACGGGCGCCGCGAGGCGACCGTCCGGGGCGACTCTCGGCCTGTGTTTAAGGAGCCGGCCGGGCATCACGCTCCTTCCTTGGATGGACAACATTCGTAGTTGACACTTTGTGTCATTTTATCCGAGCGGGCGGGCGCCGCGAGGCGGACCGTCCGGGGCGACTCTCGGCCTGTGTTTAAGGAGCCGGCCGGGCATCACGCTCCTTCCTTGGATGGACAACATTCGCAGTTGACACTTTGTGTCATTTTATCCGAGCAGACGGGCGCCGCGAGGCGGACCGTCCGGGGCGACTCTCGGCCTGTGTTTTCGGAGCCGGCCGGGCATCACGCTCCCTCCTTGGATGGACAACATTCGTAGTTGACACTTTGTGTCATTTTATCCGAGCAGACGGGCGCCGCGAGGCGGACCGTCCGGGGCGACTCTCGGCCTGTGTTTAAGGAGCCGGCCGGGCATCACGCTCCTTCCTTGGATGGACAACATTCGCAGTTGACACTTTGTGTCATTTTGTTCGGCCTGTGTTTAAGGAGGCGGCCGTCCTCCACTCGGTCCGTGTTTAAGGAGCGACACTCGCGCTCCGGTTCGGCCTGTATTTAGGGAGGCGGCCGTCCTCCGCTTGGTCTGTGTTAAGGGCGACACTCTGTCCATGTTTGAGGAGCCTGGCCCTGACGCTCCTCTCCGGCCTGTGTTTAAGGAGGCGGCCGTCCTCCCCTTGGTCCGTGTTAAGGGCGACACTCGGTCCATGTTTGAGGAGCCTGGCCCTGACGCTCCTCTCCGGCCTGTGTTTAAGGAGGCGGCCGTCCTCCCCTTGGTCCGTGTTAAGGGCGACACTCGGTCCATGTTTGAGGAGCCTGGCCCTGACGCTCCTCTCCGGCCTGTGTTTAAGGAGGCGGCCGTCCTCCCCTTGGTCTGTGTTAAGGGCGACACTCGGTCCATGTTTGAGGAGCCTGGCCCTGACGCTCCTCTCCGGCCTGTGTTTAAGGAGGCGGCCGTCCTCCCCTTGGTCCGTGTTAAGGGCGACACTCGGTCCATGTTTGAGGAGCCTGGCCCTGACGCTCCTCTCCGGCCTGTGTTTAAGGAGGCGGCCGTCCTCCCCTTGGTCCGTGTTAAGGGCGACACTCGGTCCATGTTTGAGGAGCCTGGCCCTGACGCTCCTCTCCGGCCTGTGTTTAAGGAGGCGGCCGTCCTCCCCTTGGTCTGTGTTAAGGGCGACACTCGGTCCATGTTTGAGGAGCCTGGCCCTGACGCTCCTCTCCGGCCTGTGTTTAAGGAGGCGGCCGTCCTCCCCTTGGTCTGTGTTAAGGGCGACACTCGGTCCATGTTTGAGGAGCCTGGCCCTGACGCTCCTCTCCGGCCTGTGTTTAAGGAGGCGGCCGTCCTCCACTTCCTTCCATGCACCACCACATTCGCAGTTGACACTTTGCCATTTTTTCAGAGAGGTGACACTTAGTCGTTTTTTCGAAAGTTGACACTTAGTCGTTTTTTCGAAAGTTGACACTTTGCCGTTTTTTCAGAGAGGCGACACTTAGTCGTTTTTTCGAAAGTTGACACTTAGCAGTTTTTTCGAAAGTTGACACTTAGCCGTTTTTTCGAAAGTTGACACTTAGCCGTTTTTTCGAAAGTTGACACTTAGTCACTTTTTCGCCACAGTGACACCTCCAGCGCGTGCCACGGCGCTTTTCAGGTCTTCTATCCGACCTTGTGCTGTCGAGGACGGCGTGTCCGACGCCGTGGGGAGACCAGCACCATCTCCTCCATACTCGTAAACGGGGTGCTTTGGAAAACGGGGGGAAAGTCGATGAGTACACTGACTACTGGGACCATTTCATTGTACTCTGGCGCACCTGAAGACCAAAAAAGGTACTGCACCTTAGCCCGGGTACCTCACCCCCTGGTACCTCGAGGAGAACTTAGAAAAATTTCGACAAATTTTTGGTGAGCTCCAGGGAGAGAGGCTGATTTTTCGCTTTTTGAGGCCGACCGCCGAACCGGCGCGGGGCGGACTCACAAGCCCCGCAGAGCCGTGGGCACTTAGTCGTTTTTTCAGAGAGGCGACACTTAGTCGTTTTTTCAGAGGCGACACTTAGTCGTTTTTTCGAAAGTTGACACTTAGCCGTTTTTTCGAAAGTCGACACTTAGCCGTTTTTTTGGAAAGTTGACACTTAGTCGTTTTTTCGAAAGTTGACACTTAGTCGTTTTTTCGCCACAATTGGCTCTGAGCTCCAGGGGGAGAGCCTGGTTTTGCCTTATTTCAGGCCGGCTGGGGAACCGGCGCGGGTCGGATGCACGAGCCCGGCAGAGCCGTGGGCACTTAGAAAATTTTCGCCGATTAAGCTGGGACCTCCAGGCGGAGACCGGCATTCCTCGTCCTCGGGGTTCGACCCAGGAACCGGCGCTGGGCAGACGCCGTAGCCACGCAGAGCCGTGGGCACTTAGAAAATATTCGCCAAGTTGGCTCTGAGCTCCAGGCGGAGAGGCTGGTTTTGCCTTATATCAGGCCGGCTGGGGAACCGGCGCGGGTCGGATGCACGAGCCCGCAGAGCCGTGGGCACTTTGCCATTTTCTCAGAGTCGACACTTAGTCGTTTTTTCAGAGAGGCGACACTCTGTCGTTTTTTCGAAAGTTGACACTTTGCCGTTTTTTCAGAGAGGCGACACTTAGCCGTTTTTTCAGAGATGTGACACTTAGCCGTTTTTTCAGAGATGTGACACTTAGCCGTTTTTTCAGAGATGTGACACTTTGCCGTTTTTTCGAAAGTTGACACTTAGCCGTTTTTTCGAAAGTCGACACTTAGCCGTTTTTTCAGAGATGTGACACTTTGCCGTTTTTTCGAAAGTTGACACTTAGCCGTTTTTTCGAAAGTTGACACTTAGTCGTTTTTTCACAGATGTGACACTTAGAAACTTTTTGCCAAGTTGGCTGTGAGCTCCAGGAGGAGACCGTTATTTTTCGTCATTCGAGGCCGACTGCGGAACCGGCGCTGGGCGGACGCCAAAGCTCGGCAGGGCCGTGGGCACTTAGAAACTTTTTGCCAAGTTGGCTGTGAGCTCCAGGAGGAGACCGTTATTTTTCGTCATTCGAGGCCGACTGCGGAACCGGCGCTGGGCGGACGCCAAAGCTCGGCAGGGCCGTGGGCACTTAGAAACTTTTTGCCAAGTTGGCTGTGAGCTCCAGGAGGAGACCGTCATTTTTCGTCATTCGAGGCCGACTGCGGAACCGGCGCTGAGCGGACGCCAAAGCTCGGCAGGGCCGTGGGCACTTAGAAACTTTTTGCCAAGTTGGCTGTGAGCTCCAGGAGGAGACCGTTATTTTTCGTCATTCGAGGCCGACTGCGGAACCGGCGCTGGGCGGACGCCAAAGCTCGGCAGGGCCGTGGGCACTTAGAAACTTTTTGCCAAGTTGGCTGTGAGCTCCAGGAGGAGACCGTTATTTTTCGTCATTCGAGGCCGACTGCGGAACCGGCGCTGGGCGGACGCCAAAGCTCGGCAGGGCCGTGGGCACTTAGAAACTTTTTGCCAAGTTGGCTGTGAGCTCCAGGAGGAGACCGTTATTTTTCGTCATTCGAGGCCGACTGCGGAACCGGCGCTGGGCGGACGCCAAAGCTCGGCAGGGCCGTGGGCACTTAGAAACTTTTTGCCAAGTTGGCTGTGAGCTCCAGGAGGAGACCGTCATTTTTCGTCATTCGAGGCCGACTGCGGCACCGGCGCTGAGCGGACGCCAAAGCTCGGCAGGGCCGTGGGCACTTAGAAACTTTTTGCCAAGTTGGCTGTGAGCTCCAGGAGGAGACCGTTATTTTTCGTCATTCGAGGCCGACTGCGGAACCGGCGCTGGGCGGACGCCAAAGCTCGGCAGGGCCGTGGGCACTTAGAAACTTTTTGCCAAGTTGGCTGTGAGCTCCAGGAGGAGACCGTCATTTTTCGTCATTCGAGGCCGACTGCGGAACCGGCGCTGAGCGGACGCCAAAGCTCGGCAGGGCCGTGGGCACTTAGAAACTTTTTGCCAAGTTGGCTGTGAGCTCCAGGAGGAGACCGTTATTTTTCGTCATTCGAGGCCGACTGCGGAACCGGCGCTGGGCGGACGCCAAAGCTCGGCAGGGCCGTGGGCACTTAGAAACTTTTTGCCAAGTTGGCTGTGAGCTCCAGGAGGAGACCGTTATTTTTCGTCATTCGAGGCCGACTGCGGAACCGGCGCTGGGCGGACGCCAAAGCTCGGCAGGGCCGTGGGCACTTAGAAACTTTTTGCCAAGTTGGCTGTGAGCTCCAGGAGGAGACCGTTATTTTTCGTCATTCGAGGCCGACTGCGGAACCGGCGCTGGGCGGACGCCAAAGCTCGGCAGGGCCGTGGGCACTTAGAAACTTTTTGCCAAGTTGGCTGTGAGCTCCAGGAGGAGACCGTCATTTTTCGTCATTCGAGGCCGACTGCGGCACCGGCGCTGAGCGGACGCCAAAGCTCGGCAGGGCCGTGGGCACTTAGAAACTTTTTGCCAAGTTGGCTGTGAGCTCCAGGAGGAGACCGTTATTTTTCGTCATTCGAGGCCGACTGCGGAACCGGCGCTGGGCGGACGCCAAAGCTCGGCAGGGCCGTGGGCACTTAGAAACTTTTTGCCAAGTTGGCTGTGAGCTCCAGGAGGAGACCGTCATTTTTCGTCATTCGAGGCCGACTGCGGAACCGGCGCTGAGCGGACGCCAAAGCTCGGCAGGGCCGTGGGCACTTAGAAACTTTTTGCCAAGTTGGCTGTGAGCTCCAGGAGGAGACCGTTATTTTTCGTCATTCGAGGCCGACTGCGGAACCGGCGCTGGGCGGACGCCAAAGCTCGGCAGGGCCGTGGGCACTTAGAAACTTTTTGCCAAGTTGGCTGTGAGCTCCAGGAGGAGACCGTTATTTTTCGTCATTCGAGGCCGACTGCGGAACCGGCGCTGGGCGGACGCCAAAGCTCGGCAGGGCCGTGGGCACTTAGAAACTTTTTGCCAAGTTGGCTGTGAGCTCCAGGAGGAGACCGTTATTTTTCGTCATTCGAGGCCGACTGCGGAACCGGCGCTGGGCGGACGCCAAAGCTCGGCAGGGCCGTGGGCACTTAGAAACTTTTTGCCAAGTTGGCTGTGAGCTCCAGGAGGAGACCGTCATTTTTCGTCATTCGAGGCCGACTGCGGCACCGGCGCTGAGCGGACGCCAAAGCTCGGCAGGGCCGTGGGCACTTAGAAACTTTTTGCCAAGTTGGCTGTGAGCTCCAGGAGGAGACCGTTATTTTTCGTCATTCGAGGCCGACTGCGGAACCGGCGCTGGGCGGACGCCAAAGCTCGGCAGGGCCGTGGGCACTTAGAAACTTTTTGCCAAGTTGGCTGTGAGCTCCAGGAGGAGACCGTCATTTTTCGTCATTCGAGGCCGACTGCGGAACCGGCGCTGAGCGGACGCCAAAGCTCGGCAGGGCCGTGGGCACTTAGAAACTTTTTGCCAAGTTGGCTGTGAGCTCCAGGAGGAGACCGTTATTTTTCGTCATTCGAGGCCGACTGCGGAACCGGCGCTGGGCGGACGCCAAAGCTCGGCAGGGCCGTGGGCACTTAGAAACTTTTTGCCAAGTTGGCTGTGAGCTCCAGGAGGAGACCGTTATTTTTCGTCATTCGAGGCCGACTGCGGAACCCCGGCGCTGGGCGGACGCCAAAGCTCGGCAGGGCCGTGGGCACTTAGAAACTTTTTGCCAAGTTGGCTGTGAGCTCCAGGAGGAGACCGTTATTTTTCGTCATTCGAGGCCGACTGCGGAACCGGCGCTGGGCGGACGCCAAAGCTCGGCAGGGCCGTGGGCACTTAGAAACTTTTTGCCAAGTTGGCTGTGAGCTCCAGGAGGAGACCGTCATTTTTCGTCATTCGAGGCCGACTGCGGCACCGGCGCTGAGCGGACGCCAAAGCTCGGCAGGGCCGTGGGCACTTAGAAACTTTTTGCCAAGTTGGCTGTGAGCTCCAGGAGGAGACCGTTATTTTTCGTCATTCGAGGCCGACTGCGGAACCGGCGCTGGGCGGACGCCAAAGCTCGGCAGGGCCGTGGGCACTTAGAAACTTTTTGCCAAGTTGGCTGTGAGCTCCAGGAGGAGACCGTCATTTTTCGTCATTCGAGGCCGACTGCGGCACCGGCGCTGAGCGGACGCCAAAGCTCGGCAGGGCCGTGGGCACTTAGAAACTTTTTGCCAAGTTGGCTGTGAGCTCCAGGAGGAGACCGTTATTTTTCGTCATTCGAGGCCGACTGCGGAACCGGCGCTGGGCGGACGCCAAAGCTCGGCAGGGCCGTGGGCACTTAGAAACTTTTTGCCAAGTTGGCTGTGAGCTCCAGGAGGAGACCGTCATTTTTCGTCATTCGAGGCCGACTGCGGCACCGGCGCTGAGCGGACGCCAAAGCTCGGCAGGGCCGTGGGCACTTAGAAACTTTTTGCCAAGTTGGCTGTGAGCTCCAGGAGGAGACCGTTATTTTTCGTCATTCGAGGCCGACTGCGGAACCGGCGCTGGGCGGACGCCAAAGCTCGGCAGGGCCGTGGGCACTTAGAAACTTTTTGCCAAGTTGGCTGTGAGCTCCAGGAGGAGACCGTCATTTTTCGTCATTCGAGGCCGACTGCGGCACCGGCGCTGAGCGGACGCCAAAGCTCGGCAGGGCCGTGGGCACTTTGCCACTTTTTCGCCACAATTGGCTGTGAGCTCCAGGAGGAGACCGTTATTTTTCGTCATTCTAGGCCGGTTGCAGAACCGGCGCGGCTCGGATGCACGAGCCCGCAGAGCCGTGGGCACTTAGAAAAATTTCAGAGAGGCGACACTTTGCCATTTTTTCAGAGAGGTGACACTTAGTCGTTTTTTCGAAAGTTGACACTTAGCCGTTTTTTCGAAAGTTGACACTTAGTCGTTTTTTCGAAAGTTGACACTTAGTCGTTTTTTCGCCAAAGTGCCCACCTCCAGCGCGTGCCACGGCGCTTTCCAGGTCTTCTATCCGACCTTGTGCTGTCGAGGACGGCGTGTCCGACGCCGTGGGGAGACCAGCACCATCTCCTCCATACTCGTAAACGAGGTGCTTTGGAAAACGGGGGGAAAGTCGATGAGTACACTGACTACTGGGACCATTTCATTGTACTCTGGCGCACCTGAAGACCAAAAAAGGTACTGCACCTTAGCCCGGGTACCTCACCCCCTGGTACCTCGAGGTGAGCTCCAGGGAGAGAGGCTGATTTTTTGCTTTTTGAGGCCGACCACCGAACCGGCGCGGGGCGGACTCACAAGCCCCGCAGAGCCGTGGGCACTTAGTCGTTTTTTCGAAAGTTGACACTTAGTCGTTTTTTCGCCGATTTTGCTGGGACCTCCAGGCGAGGACCGGCGTTTTTCGTCTTCCGGGTCCGACCCGGGAACCAGCGCCGAGCGGACACATTCGCTCGCTAGTGCCGTTGGCACTTAGAAAATTTTTCGTTTGTCATGAGCTCCGGGCGGAGACCGGCGTTTTTCGTCTTCCGGGTCCGACCCGGGAACCAGCGCCGAGCGGACACATTCGCTCGCAAGTGCCGTTGGCACTTAGAAAATTTTTCGTTTGTCATGAGCTCCGGGCGGAGAGCGGCGTTTTTCGTCTTCCGGGTTCGACCCGGGAACCAGCGCCGAGCGGACACATTCGCTCGCTAGTGCCGTTGGCACTTAGAAAATGTTTCGTTTGTCATGAGCTCCGGGCGGAGAGCGGCGTTTTTCGTCTTCCGGGTTCGACCCGGGAACCAGCGCCGAGCGGACACATTCGCTCGCTAGTGCCGTTGGCACTTAGAAAATTTTTCGTTTGTCATGAGCTCCGGGCGGAGAGCGGCGTTTTTCGTCTTCCGGGTTCGACCCGGGAACCAGCGCCGAGCGGACACATTCGCTCGCTAGTGCCGTTGGCACTTAGAAAATTTTTCGTTTGTCATGAGCTCCGGGCGGAGAGCGGCGTTTTTCGTCTTCCGGGTTCGACCCGGGAACCAGCGCCGAGCGGACACATTCGCTCGCTAGTGCCGTTGGCACTTAGAAAATTTTTCGTTTGTCATGAGCTCCGGGCGGAGACCGGCATTTTTCGTCATTCGAGGCCGACGGGGGAACCAGCCGGAGCGGACACGTTTGCTCGGAAGAGCCGTTGGCACTTAGAAAAAATTCCGTGTCTCGTGAGCTCCAGGGGGGACAGGCTGGTTTTATTCATCCGTAGCCGACATGGGAACCAGCGCGGAGCGGATTGGTGTTGCGCTGCCATATACCTCATCTCTCTCAAGAGTCCCCCCCTTATACGTGCCGATGGTGTTTTGGAAAACGGGGGGTAACTGGATGAGTACACTGACTAGTGGGACCAAGTACACTAATAGCCCCTGGTACCTAAAATGGAAGTATAGAGGCCGACTTTCGGGCAAGATCACGCCGGGTTAGGCTTCCAGGACCTCGGCTAAGCAATTTTAACGGGTTGCCCGGTTCTTTTTTGAACCAGCCCGGTTCTTTTTTTTTATCCAGCCCGGTTCTTTTTACACTTCCAGCTGGAGCTCGGGAGCGGCTTTTTGCACAAGATCACGCCGTGTTAGGCTTCCAGGACCTCAGCTAAGCAATTTTAACGGGTCGCCCGGTTCTTTTTTGATCCAGCCCGGTTCTTTTTTTTATCCAGCCTGGTTCTTTTTACACTTCCAGCTGGAGCTCGGGAGCGGCTTTTTGCACAAGAACACGCCGTGTTAGGCTTCCAGGACCTCGGCTAAGCAATTTTAACGGGTCGCCCGGTTCTTTTTTGATCCAGCCCGGTTCTTTTTTTTATCCAGCCTGGTTCTTTTTACACTTCCAGCTGGAGCTCGGGAGCGGCTTTTTGCACAAGAACACGCCGTGTTAGGCTTCCAGGACCTCGGCTAAGCAATTTTAACGGGTCGCCCGGTTCTTTTTTGATCCAGCCCGGTTCTTTTTTTTATCCAGCCTGGTTCTTTTTACACTTCCAGCTGGAGCTCGGGAGCGGCTTTTTGCACAAGATCACGCCGTGTTAGGCTTCCAGGACCTCGGCTAAGCAATTTTAACGGGTCGCCCGGTTCTTTTTTGATCCAGCCCGGTTCTTTTTTTTATCCAGCCTGGTTCTTTTTACACTTCCAGCTGGAGCTCGGGAGCGGCTTTTTGCACAAGATCACGCCGTGTTAGGCTTCCAGGACCTCGGCTAAGCAATTTTAACGGGTCGCCCGGTTCTTTTTTTTTATCCAGCCCGGTTCTTTTTTTATCCAGCCCGGTTCTTTTTACACTTCCAGCTGGAGCTCGGGAGCGGCTTTTTGCACAAGATCACGCCGTGTTAGGCTTCCAGGACCTCGGCTAAGCAATTTTAACGGGTTGCCCGGTTCTTTTTTGAACCAGCCCGGTTCTTTTTTTTATCCAGCCTGGTTCTTTTTACACTTCCAGCTGGAGCTCGGGAGCGGCTTTTTGCACAAGAACACGCCGTGTTAGGCTTCCAGGACCTCGGCTAAGCAATTTTAACGGGTCGCCCGGTTCTTTTTTGATCCAGCCCGGTTCTTTTTTTTATCCAGCCTGGTTCTTTTTACACTTCCAGCTGGAGCTCGGGAGCGGCTTTTTGCACAAGAACACGCCGTGTTAGGCTTCCAGGACCTCGGCTAAGCAATTTTAACGGGTTGCCCGGTTCTTTTTTGAACCAGCCCGGTTCTTTTTTTTATCCAGCCTGGTTCTTTTTACACTTCCAGCTGGAGCTCGGGAGCGGCTTTTTGCACAAGAACACGCCGTGTTAGGCTTCCAGGACCTCGGCTAAGCAATTTTAACGGGTCGCCCGGTTCTTTTTTGATCCAGCCCGGTTCTTTTTTTATCCAGCCTGGTTCTTTTTACACTTCCAGCTGGAGCTCGGGAGCGGCTTTTTGCACAAGATCACGCCGTGTTAGGCTTCCAGGACCTCGGCTAAGCAATTTTAACGGGTCGCCCGGTTCTTTTTTTTATCCAGCCCGGTTCTTTTTTTATCCAGCCCGGTTCTTTTTACACTTCCAGCTGGAGCTCGGGAGCGGCTTTTTGCACAAGATCACGCCGTGTTAGGCTTCCAGGACCTCGGCTAAGCAATTTTAACGGGTCGCCCGGTTCTTTTTTGATCCAGCCCGGTTCTTTTTTTTATCCAGCCTGGTTCTTTTTACACTTCCAGCTGGAGCTCGGGAGCGGCTTTTTGCACAAGAACACGCCGTGTTAGGCTTCCAGGACCTCGGCTAAGCAATTTTAACGGGTCGCCCGGTTCTTTTTTTTATCCAGCCCGGTTCTTTTTTTATCCAGCCCGGTTCTTTTTACACTTCCAGCTGGAGCTCGGGAGCGGCTTTTTGCACAAGATCACGCCGTGTTAGGCTTCCAGGACCTCGGCTAAGCAATTTTAACGGGTCGCCCGGTTCTTTTTTGATCCAGCCCGGTTCTTTTTTTTATCCAGCCTGGTTCTTTTTACACTTCCAGCTGGAGCTCGGGAGCGGCTTTTTGCACAAGAACACGCCGTGTTAGGCTTCCAGGACCTCGGCTAAGCAATTTTAACGGGTCGCCCGGTTCTTTTTTTTATCCAGCCCGGTTCTTTTTTTATCCAGCCCGGTTCTTTTTACACTTCCAGCTGGAGCTCGGGAGCGGCTTTTTGCACAAGATCACGCCGTGTTAGGCTTCCAGGACCTCGGCTAAGCAATTTTAACGGGTCGCCCGGTTCTTTTTTGATCCAGCCCGGTTCTTTTTTTTATCCAGCCCGGTTCTTTTTACACTTCCAGCTGGAGCTTGAGCGGCTTTTTGCACAAGAACACGCCGTGTTAGGCTTCCAGGACCTCGGCTAAGCAATTTTAACGGGTCGCCCGGTTCTTTTTTGATCCAGCCCGGTTCTTTTTTTATCCAGCCCGGTTCTTTTTACACTTCCAGCTGGAGCTCGGGAGCGGCTTTTTGCACAAGATCACGCCGGGTTAGGCTTCCAGGACCTCGGCTAAGCAATTTTAACGGGTCGCCCGGTTCTTTTTTGATCCAGCCCGGTTCTTTTTTTATCCAGCCCGGTTCTTTTTACACTTCCAGCTGGAGCTCGGGAGCGGTTTTTTGCACAAGATCACGCCGTGTTAGGCTTCCAGGACCTCGGCTAAGCAATTTTAACGGGTCGCCCGGTTCTTTTTTGATCCAGCCCGGTTCTTTTTTTTATCCAGCCCGGTTCTTTTCACACTTCCAGCTGGAGCTCGGCAGCGGCTATTTGCACAAGATCACGCCGGGTTAGGCTTCCAGGACCTCGGCTAAGCAATTTTAACGGGTCGCCCGGTTCTTTTTTGATCCAGCCCGGTTCTTTTTTTATCCAGCCCGGTTCTTTTTACACTTCCAGCTGGAGCTCGGGAGCGGCTTTTTGCACAAGATCACGCCGTGTTAGGCTTCCAGGACCTCGGCTAAGCAATTTTAACGGGTCGCCCGGTTCTTTTTTGATCCAGCCCGGTTCTTTTTTTATCCAGCCCGGTTCTTTTTACACTTCCAGCTGGAGCTCGGGAGCGGTTTTTTGCACAAGATCACGCCGTGTTAGGCTTCCAGGACCTCGGCTAAGCAATTTTAACGGGCCGCCCGGTTCTTTTTTGATCCAGCCCGGTTCTTTTTTGATCCAGCCCGGTTCTTTTTCCACTTCCAGCTGGAGCTCAGCAGCGGCTTTTTGCACAAGATCACGCCGGGTTAGGCTTCCAGGACCTCGGCTAAGCAATTTTAACGGGTCGCCCGGTTCTTTTTTGATCCAGCCCGGTTCTTTTTTTATCCAGCCCGGTTCTTTTTACACTTCCAGCTGGAGCTCGGGAGCGGTTTTTTTGCACAAGATCACGCCGTGTTAGGCTTCCAGGACCTCGGCTAAGCAATTTTAACGGGCCGCCCGGTTCTTTTTTGATCCAGCCCGGTTCTTTTTTGATCCAGCCCGGTTCTTTTTCCACTTCCAGCTGGAGCTCAGCAGCGGCTTTTTGCACAAGATCACGCCGGGTTAGGCTTCCAGGACCTCGGCTAAGCACTTCTAAAGGGTCGCCCGGTTCTTTTTTTGAACCAGCCCGGTTCTTTTTACACTTCCAGCTGGAGCTCAGCAGCGGCTTTTTGCACAAGATCACGCCGGGTTAGGGTTCCAGGACCTCGGCTAAGCAATTTTAACGGGCCGCCCGGTTCTTTTTTTGATCCAGCCCGGTTCTTTTTACACTTCCAGCTGGAGCTCAGCAGCGGCTTTTTGCACAAGATCACGCCGGGTTAGGCTTCCAGGACCTCGCCTAAGCACTTCTAACGGGCCCTGGTCCACCCCTGCCAGCGCATTTCAAAACTTGGCATTAATTTCGACCTAAGAGACGAAGTCTGATTTTTTTCTACCACTTGGGCGGCCTTTTTGCACCCAGAACACCCGCACCGGCACCATAAATTCGAAGGGTGCCGAGTGCGTCGGCGCAGATTCTGCGACGGAGTGACACTTCCCTCTTGTGGACATTCGGCGGTAGGTGAAATGCGCACTCGGTCTTCTCTTTTCTTTTCCTTCCAGTGAAACTTTGGCAACATTCTGCGAGCTGCTGGCTTCCAGAACCTCGGCCAAGCAGGTGGAGGATTTTTTTCCACTTCCAGCTGGAGGTGAGGAGGGACTTTTTGGGCAAGATCACGCCGACTTAGCAAGCAAGGTGGAAGTGCCAGCATGCTCCGTGGCTGGAAGTGTGGATGTGCCAGCACCCTCCCTGCCTATGGAAGTGTGGAGCTCCAGCACCCTCCCTGCCTATGGAAGTGTGGAGCTCCAGCACCCTCCCTGCCTATGGAAGTGTGGAGCTCCAGCACCCTCCCTGCCTATGGAAGTGTGGAGCTCCAGCACCCTCCCTGCCTATGGAAGTGTGGAGCTCCAGCACCCTCCCTGCCTATGGAAGTGTGGAGCTCCAGCACCCTCCCTGCCTATGGAAGTGTGGAGCTCCAGCACCCTCCCTGCCTATGGAAGTGTGGAGCTCCAGCACCCTCCCTGCCTATGGAAGTGTGGAGCTCCAGCACCCTCCCTGCCTATGGAAGTGTGGAGCTCCAGCACCCTCCCTGCCTATGGAAGTGTGGAGCTCCAGCACCCTCCCTGCCTATGGAAGTGTGGAGCTCCAGCACCCTCCCTGCCTATGGAAGTGTGGAGCTCCAGCACCCTCCCTGCCTATGGAAGTGTGGAGCTCCAGCACCCTCCCTGCCTATGGAAGTGTGGAGCTCCAGCACCCTCCCTGCCTATGGAAGTGTGGAGCTCCAGCACCCTCCCTGCCTATGGAAGTGTGGAGCTCCAGCACCCTCCCTGCCTATGGAAGTGTGGAGCTCCAGCACCCTCCCTGCCTATGGAAGTGTGGAGCTCCAGCACCCTCCCTGCCTATGGAAGTGTGGAGCTCCAGCACCCTCCCTGCCTATGGAAGTGTGGAGCTCCAGCACCCTCCCTGCCTATGGAAGTGTGGAGCTCCAGCACCCTCCCTGCCTATGGAAGTGTGGAGCTCCAGCACCCTCCCTGCCTATGGAAGTGTGGAGCTCCAGCACCCTCCCTGCCTATGGAAGTGTGGAGCTCCAGCACCCTCCCTGCCTATGGAAGTGTGGAGCTCCAGCACCCTCCCTGCCTATGGAAGTGTGGAGCTCCAGCACCCTCCCTGCCTATGGAAGTGTGGAGCTCCAGCACCCTCCCTGCCTATGGAAGTGTGGAGCTCCAGCACCCTCCCTGCCTATGGAAGTGTGGAGCTCCAGCACCCTCCCTGCCTATGGAAGTGTGGAGCTCCAGCACCCTCCCTGCCTATGGAAGTGTGGAGCTCCAGCACCCTCCCTGCCTATGGAAGTGTGGAGCTCCAGCACCCTCCCTGCCTATGGAAGTGTGGAGCTCCAGCACCCTCCCTGCCTATGGAAGTGTGGAGCTCCAGCACCCTCCCTGCCTATGGAAGTGTGGAGCTCCAGCACCCTCCCTGCCTATGGAAGTGTGGAGCTCCAGCACCCTCCCTGCCTATGGAAGTGTGGAGCTCCAGCACCCTCCCTGCCTATGGAAGTGTGGAGCTCCAGCACCCTCCCTGCCTATGGAAGTGTGGAGCTCCAGCACCCTCCCTGCCTATGGAAGTGTGGAGCTCCAGCACCCTCCCTGCCTATGGAAGTGTGGAGCTCCAGCACCCTCCCTGCCTATGGAAGTGTGGAGCTCCAGCACCCTCCCTGCCTATGGAAGTGTGGAGCTCCAGCACCCTCCCTGCCTATGGAAGTGTGGAGCTCCAGCACCCTCCCTGCCTATGGAAGTGTGGAGCTCCAGCACCCTCCCTGCCTATGGAAGTGTGGAGCTCCAGCACCCTCCCTGCCTATGGAAGTGTGGAGCTCCAGCACCCTCCCTGCCTATGGAAGTGTGGAGCTCCAGCACCCTCCCTGCCTATGGAAGTGTGGAGCTCCAGCACCCTCCCTGCCTATGGAAGTGTGGAGCTCCAGCACCCTCCCTGCCTATGGAAGTGTGGAGCTCCAGCACCCTCCCTGCCTATGGAAGTGTGGAGCTCCAGCACCCTCCCTGCCTATGGAAGTGTGGAGCTCCAGCACCCTCCCTGCCTATGGAAGTGTGGAGCTCCAGCACCCTCCCTGCCTATGGAAGTGTGGAGCTCCAGCACCCTCCCTGCCTATGGAAGTGTGGAGCTCCAGCACCCTCCCTGCCTATGGAAGTGTGGAGCTCCAGCACCCTCCCTGCCTATGGAAGTGTGGAGCTCCAGCACCCTCCCTGCCTATGGAAGTGTGGAGCTCCAGCACCCTCCGTGCCTATGGAAGTGTGGAGCTCCAGCACCCTCCCTGCCTATGGAAGTGTGGCGCTCCAGCACCCTCCGTGCCTGGAGCTATGGAAGTATGGAGCTCCAGCACCCTCCGTGCCTATGGAAGTGTGGAGCTCCAGCACCCTCCGTGCCTGGAGCTATGGAAGTGTGGAGCTCCAGCACCCTCCGTGCCTAGGGAAGTGTGGAGCTCCAGCACCCTCCGTGCCTATGGAAGAGCCACCTCCGCGGGCATGCTGCTCAACCACGCCGGCCCAGAGTTCCAGCCGCTCGGCTACACTCTCTCACAAGCCCCGCCTGGAGCTCCCCAGCCCGCCCCTGGTACCTCAACTACCGAGGCCAGCCGCTCGACCAGGCCGGCCCAGAGTTCCAGCCGCTCGGATAAGCTCTGTCACTCTCCCGCTAAGCAGCCACCGGTAACGGGGAAATGTCGCCGCCTTGTGGACACGCCGTTGTAAATGAATGGGCTTTCGCACTTAGTGCAATTTTCGCCAGCTCCGTGGCTGCAAGTATGGAGCTATGGAGCTATGGAGCCACCAGACAGGCTGGAGCTCTGGAGCTATGGAAGTATGGAGCTCTGGAGCTATGGAGCTATGGAGCTATGGAGCTCTGGGGCTATGGAGCTATGGAGCTATGGAGCTCTGGAGCTCTGGTGCTATGGAGCTATGGCGCTCTGGAAGTATGGAGCTATGGAGCTATGGAGCTATGGAGCTATGGAAGTCTGGAGCTATGGAAGTATGGAGCTATGGAAGTATGGAGCTATGGAGCTATGGAGCTATGGAGCTATGGAGCTATGGAGCCACCAGCCAGCACCCTCCGTGGCTGGATCAATGGAAGTGTTTTAGGTACCAGGCAGCCAAAGGGCCGAGGCCTCACGCTCGACCACGCCGGCGCAGAGTTCCAGCCGCTCGGATAAGCTCTGTCACTCACCCGCCGCGCAGCCACCGGTAACGGGGAAATGTCGCCGCCTTGTGGACACGCCGTTGTAAATGAATGGGCTTTCGCACTTAGTGCAATTTTCGCCAACTCTCTGACTGGAGCTATGGAAGTATGGAGCTATGGAGCCACCAGCCACCCAGGCTGGAGCTATGGAGCTCTGGAGCTATGGAGCTCTGGTGCTATGGAAGTATGGAGCTATGGAGCTATGGAAGTATGGCGCTATGGAGCTATGGAGCTCTGGAAGTATGGAGCTATGGAGCTCTGGAGGTATGGAGCTATGGAGCCCTGGAGCCCTGGAGCTATGGAGCCCTGGAGCCCTGGAGCTATGGAGCCCTGGAGCTATGGAGCTATGGAGCCCTGGAGCTATGGAGCCCTGGAGCTATGGAGCTATGGAGCTCTGGTGCTATGGAGCTATGGAGCTCTGGTGCTATGGAGCTATGGAGCTCTGGTGCTATGGAGCTATGGAGCTCTGGTGCTATGGAGCTATGGAGCTCTGGTGCTATGGAGCTCTGGAGCTCTGGTGCTATGGAGCTATGGAGCTCTGGTGCTATGGAGCTCTGGAGCTCTGGTGCTATGGAGCTCTGGAGCTCTGGTGCTATGGAGCTATGGAGCTCTGGTGCTATGGAGCTATGGAGCTCTGGTGCTATGGAGCTATGGAGCTCTGGTGCTATGGAGCTATGGAGCTATGGAGCCACCAGCCAGCACCCTCCGTGGCTGGATCAATGGAAGTGTTTTAGGTACCAGGCAGCCAAAGGGCCGGGGCCTCACGCTCGACCACGCCGGCGCAGAGTTCCAGCCGCTCGGATAAGCTCTGTCACTCACCCGCCGCGCAGCCACCGGTAACGGGGAAATGTCGCCGCCTGGCGGACACGCCGTTGTAAATGAATGGGCTTTCGCACTTAGTGCAATTTTAGCCAACTCCGTGGCTGCAAGTATGGAAGTATGGAGCTATGGAGCCACCAGCCAGCACCCTCCGCGGCTGGAGCTATGGAAGTATGGAGCTATGGAGCTATGGAGCTCTGGAAGTATGGAGCTATGGAGCTCTGGAGGTATGGAGCTATGGAGCCCTGGAGCCCTGGAGCTATGGAGCCCTGGAGCTATGGAGCTATGGAGCCCTGGAGCTATGGAGCCCTGGAGCTATGGAGCTATGGAGCTCTGGTGCTATGGAGCTATGGAGCTCTGGTGCTATGGAGCTATGGAGCTCTGGTGCTATGGAGCTATGGAGCTCTGGTGCTATGGAGCTATGGAGCTCTGGTGCTATGGAGCTATGGAGCTCTGGTGCTATGGAGCTATGGAGCTCTGGTGCTATGGAGCTATGGAGCTCTGGTGCTATGGAGCTATGGAGCTCTGGTGCTATGGAGCTATGGAGCTCTGGTGCTATGGAGCTATGGAGCTATGGAGCTCTGGTGCTATGGAGCTATGGAGCTCTGGTGCTATGGAGCTATGGAGCTCTGGTGCTATGGAGCTATGGAGCTCTGGTGCTATGGAGCTCTGGTGCTATGGAGCTCTGGTGCTATGGAGCTATGGAGCTCTGGTGCTATGGAGCTCTGGAGCTCTGGAGGTATGGAGCTATGGAGCTATGGAGCCACCAGCCAGCACCCTCCGTGGCTGGATCAATGGAAGTGTTTTAGGTACCAGGCAGCCAAAGGGCCGAGGCCTCACGCTCGACCACGCCGGCGCAGAGTTCCAGCCGCTCGGATAAGCTCTGTCACTCACCCGCCGCGCAGCCACCGGTAACGGGGAAATGTCGCCGCCTTGTGGACACGCCGTTGTAAATGAATGGGCTTTCGCACTTAGTGCAATTTTAGCACACTCTCTGACTGGAGCTATGGAAGTATGGAGCTATGGAGCCACCAGCCACCCAGGCTGGAGCTATGGAGCTATGGAGCTCTGGTGCTATGGAGCTATGGAGCTCTGGTGCTATGGAGCTATGGAGCTCTGGTGCTATGGAGCTATGGAGCTCTGGTGCTATGGAGCTATGGAGCTCTGGTGCTATGGAGCTATGGAGCTCTGGTGCTATGGAGCTATGGAGCTCTGGTGCTATGGAGCTCTGGAGCTCTGGAGGTATGGAGCTATGGAGCTATGGAGCCACCAGCCAGCACCCTCCGTGGCTGGATCAATGGAAGTGTTTTAGGTACCAGGCAGCCAAAGGGCCGGGGCCTCACGCTCGACCACGCCGGCGCAGAGTTCCAGCCGCTCGGATAAGCTCTGTCACTCACCCGCCGCGCAGCCACCGGTAACGGGGAAATGTCGCCGCCTGGCGGACACGCCGTTGTAAATGAATGGGCTTTCGCACTTAGTGCAATTTTAGCCAACTCCGTGGCTGCAAGTATGGAAGTATGGAGCTATGGAGCCACCAGCCAGCACCCTCCGCGGCTGGAGCTATGGAAGTATGGAGCTATGGAGCTCTGGGGCTATGGAAGTATGGAGCTCTGGGGCTATGGAGCTCCGGGGCTATGGAGCTCCGGGGCTATGGAGCTCCGGGGCTATGGAGCTCCGGGGCTATGGAGCTCTGGAGCTCCGGGGCTATGGAGCTCCGGGGCTATGGAGCTC
>NW_028232368.1:32500-43977 GCF_054491065.1 Syngnathus leptorhynchus | reverse complement strand
CCCGGCGTGATCTTGCCCGAAATTCGGCCTCTATACTTCCATTTTAGGTACCAGGCGCTCATAGTGTGTTGGTCCCACTAGTCAGTGTACTGGTCCCACTCGCTAGTGTACTGGTCCCCCTAGTCAGTGTACTCATCCAGTTACCCCCCGTTTTCCAAAACACCATCGGCACGTATAAGGGGGGGACTCCTGAGAGAGATGAGGTATATGGCAGCGCAACACCAATCCGCTCCGCGCTGGTTCCCATGTCGGCTACGGATGAATAAAACCAGCCTGTCCCCCCTGGAGCTCACGAGACACGGAATTTTTTCTAAGTGCCAACGGCTCTTCCGAGCAAACGTGTCCGCTCCGGCTGGTTCCCCCGTCGGCCTCGAATGACGAAAAATGCCGGTCTCCGCCCGGAGCTCATGACAAACGAAAAATGTTCTAAGTGCCAACGGCACTAGCGAGCGAATGTGTCCGCTCGGCGCTGGTTCCCGGGTCGAACCCGGAAGACGAAAAACGCCGGTCCTCGCCCGGAGCTCATGACAAACGAAAAATTTTCTAAGTGCCAACGGCACTAGCGAGCGAATGTGTCCGCTCGGCGCTGGTTCCCGGGTCGAACCCGGAAGACGAAAAACGCCGGTCCTCGCCCGGAGCTCATGACAAACGAAAAATTTTCTAAGTGCCAACGGCACTAGCGAGCGAATGTGTCCGCTCGGCGCTGGTTCCCGGGTCGAACCCGGAAGACGAAAAACGCCGGTCCTCGCCCGGAGCTCATGACAAACGAAAAATTTTCTAAGTGCCAACGGCACTAGCGAGCGAATGTGTCCGCTCGGCGCTGGTTCCCGGGTCGAACCCGGAAGACGAAAAACGCCGGTCCTCGCCCGGAGCTCATGACAAACGAAAAATTTTCTAAGTGCCAACGGCACTAGCGAGCGAATGTGTCCGCTCGGCGCTGGTTCCCGGGTCGAACCCGGAAGACGAAAAACGCCGGTCTCCGCCCGGAGCTCATGACAAACGAAAAATTTTCTAAGTGCCAACGGCACTAGCGAGCGAATGTGTCCGCTCGGCGCTGGTTCCCGGGTCGAACCCGGAAGACGAAAAACGCCGGTCCTCGCCCGGAGCTCATGACAAACGAAAAATTTTCTAAGTGCCAACGGCACTAGCGAGCGAATGTGTCCGCTCGGCGCTGGTTCCCGGGTCGAACCCGGAAGACGAAAAACGCCGGTCCTCGCCCGGAGCTCATGACAAACGAAAAATTTTCTAAGTGCCAACGGCACTAGCGAGCGAATGTGTCCGCTCGGCGCTGGTTCCCGGGTCGAACCCGGAAGACGAAAAACGCCGGTCTCCGCCCGGAGCTCATGACAAACGAAAAATTTTCTAAGTGCCAACGGCACTAGCGAGCGAATGTGTCCGCTCGGCGCTGGTTCCCGGGTCGAACCCGGAAGACGAAAAACGCCGGTCCTCGCCCGGAGCTCATGACAAACGAAAAATTTTCTAAGTGCCAACGGCACTAGCGAGCGAATGTGTCCGCTCGGCGCTGGTTCCCGGGTCGAACCCGGAAGACGGAAAACGCCGGTCTCCGCCCGGAGCTCATGACAAACGAAAAATTTTCTAAGTGCCAACGGCACTAGCGAGCGAATGTGTCCGCTCGGCGCTGGTTCCCGGGTCGGACCCGGAAGACGAAAAACGCCGATCTCCGCCCGGAGCTCATGACAAACGAAAAATTTTCTAAGTGCCAACGGCACTAGCGAGCGAATGTGTCCGCTCGGCGCTGGTTCCCGGGTCGAACCCGGAAGACGAAAAACGCCGGTCTCCGCCCGGAGCTCATGACAAACGAAAAATTTTCTAAGTGCCAACGGCACTAGCGAGCGAATGTGTCCGCTCGGCGCTGGTTCCCGGGTCGGACCCGGAAGACGAAAAACGCCGGTCCTCGCCTGGAGGTCCCAGCAAAATCGGCGAAAAAACGACTAAGTGTCAACTTTCGAAAAAACGGCTAAGTGTCGACTTTCGAAAAAACGGCTAAGTGTCAACTTTCGAAAAAACGGCTAAGTGTCAACTTTCGAAAAAACGACTAAGTGCCCACGGCTCTGCGGGGCTTGTGAGTCCGCCCCGCGCCGGTTCGGCGGTCGGCCTCAAAAAGCAAAAAATCAGCCTCTCTCCCTGGAGCTCACCAAAAATTTGTCGAAATTTTTCTAAGTTCTCCTCGAGGTACCAGGGGGTGAGGTACCCGGGCTAAGGTGCAGTACCTTTTTTGGTCTTCAGGTGCGCCAGAGTACAATGAAATGGTCCCAGTAGTCAGTGTACTCATCGACTTTCCCCCCGTTTTCCAAAGCACCTCGTTTACGAGTATGGAGGAGATGGTGCTGGTCTCCCCACGGCGTCGGACACGCCGTCCTCGACAGCACAAGGTCGGATAGAAGACCTGGAAAGCGCCGTGGCACGCGCTGGAGGTGGGCACTTTGGCGAAAAAACGACTAAGTGTCAACTTTCGAAAAAACGACTAAGTGTCAACTTTCGAAAAAACGGCTAAGTGTCAACTTTCGAAAAAACGACTAAGTGTCACCTCTCTGAAAAAATGGCAAAGTGTCGCCTCTCTGAAAATTTTCTAAGTGCCCACGGCTCTGCGGGCTCGTGCATCCGAGCCGCGCCGGTTCTGCAACCGGCCTAGAATGACGAAAAATAACGGTCTCCTCCTGGAGCTCACAGCCAATTGTGGCGAAAAAGTGGCAAAGTGCCCACGGCTCTGCGGGCTCGTGCATCCGACCCGCGCCGGTTCTGCAGCCGGCCTAGAATGACGAAAAATAACGGTCTCCTCCTGGAGCTCACAGCCAACTTGGCAAAAAGTTTCTAAGTGCCCACGGCCCTGCCGAGCTTTGGCGTCCGCCCAGCGCCGGTTCCGCAGTCGGCCTCCAATGACGAAAAATAACGGTCTCCTCCTGGAGCTCACAGCCAACTTGGCAAAAAGTTTCTAAGTGCCCACGGCCCTGCCGAGCTTTGGCGTCCGCTCAGCGCCGGTTCCGCAGTCGGCCTCCTATGACGAAAAATAACGGTCTCCTCCTGGAGCTCACAGCCAACTTGGCAAAAAGTTTCTAAGTGCCCACGGCCCTGCCGAGCTTTGGCGTCCGCCCAGCGCCGGTTCCGCAGTCGGCCTCCAATGACGAAAAATAACGGTCTCCTCCTGGAGCTCACAGCCAACTTGGCAAAAAGTTTCTAAGTGCCCACGGCCCTGCCGAGCTTTGGCGTCCGCTCAGCGCCGGTTCTGCAGCCGGCCTAGAATGACGAAAAATAACGGTCTCCTCCTGGAGCTCACAGCCAACTTGGCAAAAAGTTTCTAAGTGCCCACGGCCCTGCCGAGCTTTGGCGTCCGCCCAGCGCCGGTTCCGCAGTCGGCCTCGAATGACGAAAAATAACGGTCTCCTCCTGGAGCTCACAGCCAACTTGGCAAAAAGTTTCTAAGTGCCCACGGCCCTGCCGAGCTTTGGCGTCCGCTCAGCGCCGGTTCCGCAGTCGGCCTCCTATGACGAAAAATAACGGTCTCCTCCTGGAGCTCACAGCCAACTTGGCAAAAAGTTTCTAAGTGCCCACGGCCCTGCCGAGCTTTGGCGTCCGCCCAGCGCCGGTTCCGCAGTCGGCCTCCAATGACGAAAAATAACGGTCTCCTCCTGGAGCTCACAGCCAACTTGGCAAAAAGTTTCTAAGTGCCCACGGCCCTGCCGAGCTTTGGCGTCCGCCCAGCGCCGGTTCCGCAGTCGGCCTCGAATGACGAAAAATAACGGTCTCCTCCTGGAGCTCACAGCCAACTTGGCAAAAAGTTTCTAAGTGCCCACGGCCCTGCCGAGCTTTGGCGTCCGCCCAGCGCCGGTTCCGCAGTCGGCCTCGAATGACGAAAAATAACGGTCTCCTCCTGGAGCTCACAGCCAACTTGGCAAAAAGTTTCTAAGTGCCCACGGCCCTGCCGAGCTTTGGCGTCCGCCCAGCGCCGGTTCCGCAGTCGGCCTCGAATGACGAAAAATAACGGTCTCCTCCTGGAGCTCACAGCCAACTTGGCAAAAAGTTTCTAAGTGCCCACGGCCCTGCCGAGCTTTGGCGTCCGCCCAGCGCCGGTTCCGCAGTCGGCCTCGAATGACGAAAAATAACGGTCTCCTCCTGGAGCTCACAGCCAACTTGGCAAAAAGTTTCTAAGTGCCCACGGCCCTGCCGAGCTTTGGCGTCCGCCCAGCGCCGGTTCCGCAGTCGGCCTCGAATGACGAAAAATAACGGTCTCCTCCTGGAGCTCACAGCCAACTTGGCAAAAAGTTTCTAAGTGCCCACGGCCCTGCCGAGCTTTGGCGTCCGCCCAGCGCCGGTTCCGCAGTCGGCCTCGAATGACGAAAAATAACGGTCTCCTCCTGGAGCTCACAGCCAACTTGGCAAAAAGTTTCTAAGTGCCCACGGCCCTGCCGAGCTTTGGCGTCCGCCCAGCGCCGGTTCCGCAGTCGGCCTCGAATGACGAAAAATAACGGTCTCCTCCTGGAGCTCACAGCCAACTTGGCAAAAAGTTTCTAAGTGTCACATCTCTGAAAAAACGGCTAAGTGTCGACTTTCGAAAAAACGGCAAAGTGTCACATCTCTGAAAAAACGGCTAAGTGTCGACTTTCGAAAAAACGGCTAAGTGTCAACTTTCGAAAAAACGGCTAAGTGTCGCCTCTCTGAAAAAACGGCAAAGTGTCAACTTTCGAAAAAACGACAGAGTGTCGCCTCTCTGAAAAAACGACTAAGTGTCGACTCTGAGAAAATGGCAAAGTGCCCACGGCTCTGCGGGCTCGTGCATCCGACCCGCGCCGGTTCCCCAGCCGGCCTGAAATAAGGCAAAACCAGCCTCTCCGCCTGGAGCTCAGAGCCAACTTGGCGAATATTTTCTAAGTGCCCACGGCTCTGCGTGGCTACGGCGTCTGCCCAGCGCCGGTTCCTGGGTCGAACCCCGAGGACGAGGAATGCCGGTCTCCGCCTGGAGGTCCCAGCTTAATCGGCGAAAATTTTCTAAGTGCCCACGGCTCTGCCGGGCTCGTGCATCCGACCCGCGCCGGTTCCCCAGCCGGCCTGAAATAAGGCAAAACCAGGCTCTCCCCCTGGAGCTCAGAGCCAATTGTGGCGAAAAAACGACTAAGTGTCAACTTTCGAAAAAACGACTAAGTGTCAACTTTCCAAAAAAACGGCTAAGTGTCGACTTTCGAAAAAACGGCTAAGTGTCAACTTTCGAAAAAACGACTAAGTGTCGCCTCTGAAAAAACGACTAAGTGTCGCCTCTCTGAAAAAACGACTAAGTGCCCACGGCTCTGCGGGGCTTGTGAGTCCGCCCCGCGCCGGTTCGGCGGTCGGCCTCAAAAAGCGAAAAATCAGCCTCTCTCCCTGGAGCTCACCAAAAATTTGTCGAAATTTTTCTAAGTTCTCCTCGAGGTACCAGGGGGTGAGGTACCCGGGCTAAGGTGCAGTACCTTTTTTGGTCTTCAGGTGCGCCAGAGTACAATGAAATGGTCCCAGTAGTCAGTGTACTCATCGACTTTCCCCCCGTTTTCCAAAGCACCCCGTTTACGAGTATGGAGGAGATGGTGCTGGTCTCCCCACGGCGTCGGACACGCCGTCCTCGACAGCACAAGGTCGGATAGAAGACCTGAAAAGCGCCGTGGCACGCGCTGGAGGTGTCACTGTGGCGAAAAAGTGACTAAGTGTCAACTTTCGAAAAAACGGCTAAGTGTCAACTTTCGAAAAAACGGCTAAGTGTCAACTTTCGAAAAAACGGCTAAGTGTCAACTTTCGAAAAAACGGCTAAGTGTCGCCTCTCTGAAAAAACGGCAAAGTGTCAACTTTCGAAAAAACGACTAAGTGTCAACTTTCGAAAAAACGACTAAGTGTCACCTCTCTGAAAAAATGGCAAAGTGTCAACTGCGAATGTGGTGGTGCATGGAAGGAAGTGGAGGACGGCCGCCTCCTTAAACACAGGCCGAAGAGGAGCGTCAGGGCCGGCTCCTTAAACACGGACCGAGTGTCGCCCTTAACACAGACCAAGCGGAGGACGGCCGCCTCCCTAAATACAGGCCGAACCGGAGCGCGAGGGCCGCTCCTTAAACACGGACCGAGTGTCGCCCTTAACACAGACCAAGGGGAGGACGGCCGCCTCCTTAAACACAGGCCGGAGAGGAGCGTCAGGGCCAGGCTCCTCAAACATGGACCGAGTGTCGCCCTTAACACAGACCAAGGGGAGGACGGCCGCCTCCTTAAACACAGGCCGGAGAGGAGCGTCAGGGCCAGGCTCCTCAAACATGGACCGAGTGTCGCCCTTAACACAGACCAAGGGGAGGACGGCCGCCTCCTTAAACACAGGCCGGAGAGGAGCGTCAGGGCCAGGCTCCTCAAACATGGACCGAGTGTCGCCCTTAACACAGACCAAGGGGAGGACGGCCGCCTCCTTAAACACAGGCCGGAGAGGAGCGTCAGGGCCAGGCTCCTCAAACATGGACCGAGTGTCGCCCTTAACACGGACCAAGGGGAGGACGGCCGCCTCCTTAAACACAGGCCGGAGAGGAGCGTCAGGGCCAGGCTCCTCAAACATGGACCGAGTGTCGCCCTTAACACGGACCAAGGGGAGGACGGCCGCCTCCTTAAACACAGGCCGGAGAGGAGCGTCAGGGCCAGGCTCCTCAAACATGGACCGAGTGTCGCCCTTAACACAGACCAAGGGGAGGACGGCCGCCTCCTTAAACACAGGCCGGAGAGGAGCGTCAGGGCCAGGCTCCTCAAACATGGACCGAGTGTCGCCCTTAACACGGACCAAGGGGAGGACGGCCGCCTCCTTAAACACAGGCCGGAGAGGAGCGTCAGGGCCAGGCTCCTCAAACATGGACCGAGTGTCGCCCTTAACACAGACCAAGCGGAGGACGGCCGCCTCCCTAAATACAGGCCGAACCGGAGCGCGAGTGTCGCTCCTTAAACACGGACCGAGTGGAGGACGGCCGCCTCCTTAAACACAGGCCGAACAAAATGACACAAAGTGTCAACTGCGAATGTTGTCCATCCAAGGAAGGAGCGTGATGCCCGGCCGGCTCCTTAAACACAGGCCGAGAGTCGCCCCGGACGGTCCGCCTCGCGGCGCCCGTCTGCTCGGATAAAATGACACAAAGTGTCAACTACGAATGTTGTCCATCCAAGGAGGGAGCGTGATGCCCGGCCGGCTCCGAAAACACAGGCCGAGAGTCGCCCCGGACGGTCCGCCTCGCGGCGCCCGTCTGCTCGGATAAAATGACACAAAGTGTCAACTGCGAATGTTGTCCATCCAAGGAAGGAGCGTGATGCCCGGCCGGCTCCTTAAACACAGGCCGAGAGTCGCCCCGGACGGTCCGCCTCGCGGCGCCCGCCCGCTCGGATAAAATGACACAAAGTGTCAACTACGAATGTTGTCCATCCAAGGAAGGAGCGTGATGCCCGGCCGGCTCCTTAAACACAGGCCGAGAGTCGCCCCGGACGGTCGCCTCGCGGCGCCCGTCTGCTCGGATAAAATGACACAAAGTGTCAACTACGAATGTTGTCCATCCAAGGAGGGAGCGTGATGCCCGGCCGGCTCCGAAAACACAGGCCGAGAGTCGCCCCGGACGGTCCGCCTCGCGGCGCCCGTCTGCTCGGATAAAATGACACAAAGTGTCAACTGCGAATGTTGTCCATCCAAGGAAGGAGCGTGATGCCCGGCCGGCTCCTTAAACACAGGCCGAGAGTCGCCCCGGACGGTCCGCCTCGCGGCGCCCGCCCGCTCGGATAAAATGACACAAAGTGTCAACTACGAATGTTGTCCATCCAAGGAAGGAGCGTGATGCCCGGCCGGCTCCTTAAACACAGGCCGAGAGTCGCCCCGGACGGTCGCCTCGCGGCGCCCGTCTGCTCGGATAAAATGACACAAAGTGTCAACTACGAATGTTGTCCATCCAAGGAGGGAGCGTGATGCCCGGCCGGCTCCGAAAACACAGGCCGAGAGTCGCCCCGGACGGTCCGCCTCGCGGCGCCCGTCTGCTCGGATAAAATGACACAAAGTGTCAACTACGAATGTTGTCCATCCAAGGAGGGAGCGTGAGGCCCGGCCGGCTCCGAAAACACAGGCCGAGAGTCGCCCCGGACGGTCCGCCTCGCGGCGCCCGTCTGCTCGGATAAAATGACACAAAGTGTCAACTGCGAATGTTGTCCATCCAAGGAAGGAGCGTGATGCCCGGCCGGCTCCTTAAACACAGGCCGAGAGTCGCCCCGGACGGTCCGCCTCGCGGCGCCCGCCCGCTCGGATAAAATGACACAAAGTGTCAACTACGAATGTTGTCCATCCAAGGAAGGAGCGTGATGCCCGGCCGGCTCCTTAAACACAGGCCGAGAGTCGCCCCGGACGGTCCGCCTCGCGGCGCCCGTCTGCTCGGATAAAATGACACAAAGTGTCAACTGCGAATGTTGTCCATCCAAGGAAGGAGCGTGATGCCCGGCCGGCTCCTTAAACACAGGCCGAGAGTCGCCCCGGACGGTCCGCCTCGCGGCGCCCGCCCGCTCGGATAAAATGACACAAAGTGTCAACTACGAATGTTGTCCATCCAAGGAAGGAGCGTGATGCCCGGCCGGCTCCTTAAACACAGGCCGAGAGTCGCCCCGGACGGTCCGCCTCGCGGCGCCCGTCTGCTCGGATAAAATGACACAAAGTGTCAACTACGAATGTTGTCCATCCAAGGAGGGAGCGTGATGCCCGGCCGGCTCCGAAAACACAGGCCGAGAGTCGCCCCGGACGGTCCGCCTCGCGGCGCCCGTCTGCTCGGATAAAATGACACAAAGTGTCAACTGCGAATGTTGTCCATCCAAGGAAGGAGCGTGATGCCCGGCCGGCTCCTTAAACACAGGCCGAGAGTCGCCCCGGACGGTCCGCCTCGCGGCGCCCGCCCGCTCGGATAAAATGACACAAAGTGTCAACTACGAATGTTGTCCATCCAAGGAAGGAGCGTGATGCCCGGCCGGCTCCTTAAACACAGGCCGAGAGTCGCCCCGGACGGTCGCCTCGCGGCGCCCGTCTGCTCGGATAAAATGACACAAAGTGTCAACTACGAATGTTGTCCATCCAAGGAGGGAGCGTGATGCCCGGCCGGCTCCGAAAACACAGGCCGAGAGTCGCCCCGGACGGTCCGCCTCGCGGCGCCCGTCTGCTCGGATAAAATGACACAAAGTGTCAACTGCGAATGTTGTCCATCCAAGGAAGGAGCGTGATGCCCGGCCGGCTCCTTAAACACAGGCCGAGAGTCGCCCCGGACGGTCCGCCTCGCGGCGCCCGCCCGCTCGGATAAAATGACACAAAGTGTCAACTACGAATGTTGTCCATCCAAGGAGGGAGCGTGAGGCCCGGCCGGCTCCGAAAACACAGGCCGAGAGTCGCCCCGGACGGTCCGCCTCTCGAGGCGCCCGCCCGCTCGGATAAAATGACACAAAGTGTCAACTACGAATGTTGTCCATCCAAGGAGGGAGCGTGAGGCCCGGCCGGCTCCGAAAACACAGGCCGAGAGTCGCCCCGGACGGTCCGCCTCTCGAGGCGCCCGCCCGCTCGGATAAAATGACACAAAGTGTCAACTACGAATGTTGTCCATCCAAGGAGGGAGCGTGATGCCCGGCCGGCTCCGAAAACACAGGCCGAGATTCGACCCCGGACGGGCCGTCTTCTCCCGGCGCCCGCCCGCGTACGCCCCCCATCCCCGGTCGCCCGTCTGCTCCCGGCGGGCCTCCGAGTACCCCCTCACCCAACTGACCGACTGGCACTCATGACCCGCCTTGGTAGGGCCTCCATCGGCCTCGGCTCGTCCGACGTCGGGTGGACGGTTCCTACCCACTGCGGGTCGCACTCTAGCGCCCCGGCCGCCGCGTGAGCGTGCGCTCCCCGCGCCGCCCCGCAGGCCCCGGCGCGACCGTACTGCGGCGAGACCGAGACGACCCGGTTTGGCATCCATCCCACCTAGCCACGATCCACGGAGGCCGAGCGAGCGGCTGAGTGTCGGGCGCCGCGCGTGCGAGCGTCCGCCGGCCGCGCCGGTCCTTCCGCGAATGTCGTTTCTCAAACCCTCCGGCTTGATAGCGGCGGCACCACGGGAAGCCGTCCACACACACCGTCCGACCTCTATCCGAAAAGCCTTCCCGACCAACCGCGGTCGCGGGGGCGTCTGTCGCTCCGCATCGGGGGGGCGTATGGCTTCCGCGCTACGCGCTGCGGGCTCGGGGGGGCCGCAACGGCTGAGTCTGACTCGGCCGGGGCGCAGCTTCCCTCCCGGCAGTCAGCAATAGTGCCGATCGCGCCTGCCACCAGCCCCCTCCCCGACGGGTTCGTCGGCGCCGGCTGGCCGCCGTCCGCCTTCGTTCCCCGAGGGTTCCCAACCAGCGCCGATCCAACTCCGCATCCTGGCCGCACGCAGTGCGTGCCTCGCGCGGGTAAGTCGCCGGCGCAGCGCCGCAGCTCCCGACCCCCGCGTACGGGAATAGTTGAGGGCCTCAGCGGGCCGCACCGACCGAGTCCGACTCGGGCCGGGGCGCAGATTCCCGCTTGGGTGACCGAACGTTCTCTGCTCGGGCCGGAGGGCCGACGCCCGTCCCCCCCCGTCGTCCCCCACGGACCGCCTCCGAGGCCACTTCGCACGGCTCATCCTCGGCTCCCTACCAATGCTTAATCGATGGGGCCGCCCGGCCGGATTCGCGCCACCCTGTCCACCGCGAGTCTCCCCAGACTAACCCGAGTTACCGCCCAGCTCGCCTAACCTTGCACTCGCTCTGCCAAACGGTCGTGTAGTCGGCGGGCCGTCCTACGGGTCGCCCTCCCTCCCCAAACGCGCGGCGGGATAGCGGCAAGGCGGCGGCGGCGGCCAGCGGCGTCGGGGCGCTCGCACCGGAGAAGAGGCGTCTTACGAGGCCGGGCGCAGCTCCCTCTCGTTTACTTGCTGAGTAGCGGCGCTCGAAGGTTCCGCGGCGAGCGCGGCTCATCCCATTGAATGTCCCTGCACCAGGCTCCATCGAAGGGCCGCCCGGCCGGATTCGCACCCCCCTGTCCACCGCGAAGTCCCCTCGACTAACCCGAGTTACCGCCCAGTTCGCCTAACCTTGCATCGCCCCGCCAAACGAGCGAGTTGTCGGCCGTCCTGCGGGTCGCCACCGGCCCCAAACGTGCGGAGGGATAGCGGCAAGGCGGCGGCGGCGGCCAGCGGCGTCGGGGTCGACCTAGCACCGGAGAAGAGGTGTCTTACGAGGCCGGGCGCAGCTCCTCTCGTTTAGGGGTCCGCGAGGGTCGCATTCGAGGTTCCGCGTCCTCGGCTTCGGCTGCGCCGGGTCCAGCCCGATCCATCTCACCCCGCGGCAGCGTCAGACCACCTAGAGCCCCCGCGAACCGCGGCCGGCGTCCGGAAAACAGTCGCGCGAGCCCCCGCTCCGGCGGGCCGGCGAGCGAGAGGCGCTACCCAGCCACCCTC